>NW_027219126.1:0-10075 GCF_027580195.1 Bos mutus
GAATACAGAATATTTAGAAAAGAAAGACATGAATTAATTACAGGAATCCACCAAATCTTATTTCACAAGGGAATAATTGTTTACAAGAAGGTAGGTGTTCAGTGTTTATCCCAAGATACAAAAAATGAAATATAAAGAAAAGAGAAAGCAAAAAGTTAAAACCATCACAAAGAATATTTTTAATGTGCCTGGAAAAGGCATCATGTAGTAAGAGAGTCAGTTCTTGCCCCACTTCTCCTCTCCATAACCTCTACTCTGCACCAGGAAAAGGGAAGGGGGTGACTCACCTCTGAGAGAATCAAGTCACTGCCGCAGCCCCCACCTCTATAGCCTCTGCACATGGATGTTATCTTTTAATACAGATAATTACAAAATGCACAAGCCTTACAGACAGAAGTTTTGCAATTCTCATTTTCATCTGTATAATTTAAAAAAGAATGTTTTAAACTTAGTAGGTTTTAAAGCCAAAAATCAATGTATCACGACTTTAAAATCCTGATCAAATGGATTCAGCACTGGTCTGGATCTAGTCCCCTCCCCCACCTGCACACTAATTGTTTCCACTTCATTTGGTTTATCTGTTTCCCTACTTCTTTCTCCGTCTCCCTTCCTCTTCCCCTCGGCTCTCCTGCTGTGCTTGTCCTCCTCTACTTCTTCCCTACCTACCATCCTGCCTCTCTTTGCCATCTGTTCCCCGTCAAGATGCTTTCTTTCCAACCTCCCTGGTGATCCTCAATCTCCGTATTTCAGCCTTTCTTCTTCCATATCTGCCTTCCCTTCCTCCCCTCTCTGGCACCCCCAAGTGGCTATGCTTCCTCTCAGTTTCCTTTCTCAGCTCCTCCAATAACTAGGAGTCCCCTTTCTCTTCTAGCAGGATATTACTCTGTAAGCCAAGGTCCCAACTCTTGTATCCCCTTTGCGGGCTCTGTGTGCGAACTGCCCCTCCACTGTTGCCCTCTTTGGGATCCCTGATTTACAGCCCCTCTCCCTTGAAGGCTATAGAAGGAGGCGGCAGAAGATGAGATGGTTAGATACCATCACCGAGTCAACGATCAAGAATTTGAGCAAACTCTGGGAAATAAAGGGGTCGTAAAGACTCGGAATGAACACCACCACCTCCCTTTCTTGCTCACCTTTAACTCTCAGGAAATCCTGCTTTTCTCTAAACTTTTCCCCTAACCGCTACCTTCAAGGCCGATTCTTTTTCATGCTATTGTTTTCTTCGCAAGCTCCTCACAATCCTCTTCGCTGCCATCGCTTCTCCCTCATGCTTTTCTCAAATATCTATTTCTCTAGGAGTCGCTGTCTCTGCTGCTTCTGACCCCTCCTGGCCTCCTAATGTAAGGGATGGCGACTGAATAAGAAGCCCCCCACCCGCAAGAGCCAAATTGCAACGGGTGGAATTTGGGACGGAGAACCTCGGGTGTCACGTGGCTGGAGTAGGTCACCTCCCCCGACACGGGTCAGGGCAACGTCACTATGAAGGCAAGGCCTGCGGGGCGAAAGGACCCGCCTGAGGAGGCTTGAGGTTAGAGGAACTGGGAGGGAAGGGGTGTCAGCAGCGAGACGGGCTCTCCAGAATCCCAGGAACGGGGAGCTGGCGCGGCCTCTCCGGGAGGAGGGGAGTCGGCGTGGCCAGGGGCTGAGGAGGAGGATGGGGGCCGCGGAGCTAATAAACCCACCTCGCCGAAGAGAATCCTATGCGGTGTACGAAGGCAGAGGGGTCAGTGATGTCAGTAAATGGTTTGAGGCAGGAAAGAGTTGCGAAACGAAGCGTCTCTATGAACCAAAAACTGGAAGCAGCTTCAGAGCGACTTTAAAGCATAATGGAGGCGCCCTTTGCCGCTCACCAAGACGTCTGAACTTGCTGGGGATGGTAGGACGGGCGCAGGGATTTAGTCACTAGCGAACCTGAGGCTCGGGATACAGAGGAAAGGAGACTGAACTCAGGTTCGACTAGAAAGAAAGAAACTCACGCTGAGCTGGGACACCTCCACTCCCCGCGCTCCACTTCCGGGGTTGTGGGACGCTGCGCGCACGCGCAGTGAAAGGGCGGAGCGGCCTGGGGGCGGGGACTCAGCGGAGCCTGGTCGTCGGGGAGCGGGGCACTGAGCGAGGACAAAAACGCGGGAGTACGGCGGAAGTGTAAGGAGGGGCTTCGAGGCGTAGGGGGCCGAGCCTCCGGGCGCAGTTGGCCGGGCGGCACGGCGCGGCGGGGGGGCGCACAGGTCTAAGCCTGCAGGCCCTTGGGGTGCGGTGGGCAGGGAGAAACAATTCATTACTGTAATCACCTCTTAAGGTGACCGCTGCTGCTGCTGCAGCCAGAATATTAAAACAGGCGTGCTCCTTGCAAGGAAAGTTATGATAAAACCAGACATTGTATTAAAAAGAAAAGACATCACTTTGCCAACAAAGGTCCCTATACTCAAAGCTATGGTTCTTGCAGTAGTCAGGGATGTGAGAGTTGGTCCATAAAGAAGGCTCAGCATCGCAGAACTGATGCTTTTGAATTGTGGTGCTGGAGAAGAGTCTTGAGGGTCCCTTGGACTGCACGGAGATCAAACCAGTCAATCCTAAAGGAAATCAGTCCTGAATGTTCATTGGAAGGAGTGAGGCTGAAGCTGAAGCTCCAGTACTTGGGCCACTTGATGGGAAAACCTGACTCTTAGAAAAGTCCCGGATGCTGGGAAAGACTGAAGGCAGGAGAAGGGGACAACAGAGGACGAGATGGTTGGATGGCATCACCGACTGGATGGACAAGTTTCAGCACGCTCCAGGAGATGCAGGATGGGAAGCCTGGCTGCTTTAGTCCATGGGGTCGCCAAGAGCCGAATACGACTGAGGTACAGAACAGTAACTGCTCCTCGCCCCACCCATCCCATAAAATCATCTCAGGCTTGGGTCTAGCACTGGCAATCAACCTTAATGCACAACATGTAAATTTATCCCTCAAATGTCTTCACATTCTCCAATCTCTTAGGATCTTTCCCCACTATTACACAGCACTATCCACCACACTTGTCAGCAGTCCAAAATTCAGCCCTATCCCCACTGGGTTTCACTGACTGGAAAACATCCAATAAAAACCCACTTCTTTAATTCGAAGAAAATTTTCTACACTAGTATCAGACCATAGGGCTCCCCAGGTGGCTCAGTTGGGAATTTGCCTGCCAATGAAGGAGCTACAAGAGATGGGGCTTCAATCCCTGAGTCAAGGACCTCCAGGATTAGGAAATGCAACCCACCCCAGTATTCTTGCTTGGAAAATCCCATGGACAGCGGAGCCTGGCAGGCTACACTCCATGGGGTTTCAAAGAGTCAGAGGCGACAGAGCACAGCAACCATTCTATATTTCTCTTGGACTCTAGTGCTGATACAATGATTCTAGTGCTGATACAAGTACCTAGCATCACTGAAAATAATCTCCTAAAATGAAGAGTCTTTGTAGTCAATTTATTACTCTGGTCATATAAACCAGAAAAGGACAGTAATAAGCCTCCCTAACACTGGAGAAAAAACTCCAGCTCCATCACCGATCCCGAAAGTTGAAATTCTAAACTAGTTCCTGAACACTTATTTCAGGATATTTGTAAAATTATTAAGTGTCATGTCTTAATTAAAATGATTTTCCCCAAAATTTACTGTATATTTTATGCACTATGTGTGTCAGGATTTTACATGGAAAGGAATCAAACTTCTCATGTCCACAGTTGAATTTACTTGGGGTGGAGGAACGGGTGGATGAGTAGGAAAGTCCGGTGACCCGAGACCACAGATAGGGAGCAGAGGCGCAGTTTAACAAGAAAAAAAGAACAAAAACAGTACCACTCGTTTCCAACAGTGACTACACCTACCATTTGCTTTGAACTCCGCTTCTGGGCATGAGGGGCGGGCCCAAGTGGGCCAGAGCAGATACTGGCATGTTCCATCCTTTAGTTGCCGAGGCCTTTGGTCAGCCTTTAGAAGTACTTGGTGCTTTACTGGTGGCTCAGATGGTAAAGGAATCCACCCAGAATGCAGAAGTCTGGGTTCACTCCCTGGGGTGGGAACATCCCCTTGAGGAGGGCATGGCAACCCACTCCAGTCTTCTCGCCTGGAGAACGCCATCGACAGAGGAGCCTGGCAGGCTACAGTTCATGTGGACCCAAAGAGTTAACATGACTGAGGGACTAAGCACACACACAGTGTTTCACGTCTTGAGTTGCACCACTGATTCTTCATTAGTTTAAGTAACTATCCGTAACAGTTTCAAAATAAAAGCTGGAAATTCTGTGGGATAATAACTGTCAAAAGTAAGGTTTCCTGCTGATGAGGCTGAAGCCATTCAGAGGCCTGGGAACTAAAACCAGGTGTGGCCACAGGGCTGGGGGTAGGTGAGAGTGGGGTGGGGATTAATGTAGGGTGGTGGCTGCACCCAGGAATATTCCAGGAATTAGAATTATTTAGCAGTTTAAGTAAATAAGAACTAACTTTGTGTGGGAATGACAAGCTAGAATATAAAACACACAACTCTTAGAATGGGCTACTTCATACTAACGGTTCTAAGGAGAAAAATGTCTTGACATTCCACTTCTTCAAGGATCAAGCTTAGTAGTCACTGCAGTGGCCCAGCGACAGTGCACCCTGAGGGGAATGCAGGACGGAGAAAGGCAGGCACTGTTCTGTGCTTTGGACATTCCGGCCTTGGTAGACCAGGAAGGGCCGCTTGGGCCCATCCTCCTCCTCAGGCAGTCCAGATAAGTTTGGGGGATTCTCTCCTGGTTTCAGATCACCTAGTTATTGCTTAAGGACACCAAATTTTATTTGGCACTATATTAACATACATAGCCCCCCAGTTAAAAGGTGCATGAGGATCCTGGTTGAAAGATACTGGGATTTCCTCAGTTGAAGGACAATTAGTGGCACATCCCTGGTGGTCCAGTGGTAAAGAATCCACCTGCCAATGCACTGGACGTGGGTTTGATCCCTGGTCTGTGAGGATACCACGTGTCTACGAGCAACAAGCCTGTGCAACACAAGTACTGAGCTTGTCCTCTAAAGCTTGTGTTCTGCAACAAGAGTAGCTACAGCAGTGAGAAGCCTTCACACAGCAACTAGAGAGTAGCTCCTGCTGGCTGCAACTAGAGAAAGTCCACGTGCAGCAAAACCAAATCAGCACAGCCGGAAACAGAGAAGACATTGAGTGCTGTGCACTGACCAAAACAAGGGGAGTCAGGACTCCTATCTCCAAGCAAGCCCCAGCCAGGTTTATGTATTTTATGTACAAAATTCATAGCCCCCGCTCACTGCAAGGAGAGAAAAGCCAGTGCAGCAATGATGACCCACCACAGCCAAAAATACATTTTATAATTATTAAAGAGAAAAAAAAAGCCCTTCACCAAGAACTGCATTCTTTATAAAAAGTGTTTCTGTTCCATGCTTGTGATGACATAGCTTCAAATACTTTTGAGAAAAACTTGTATACATCGTAATATATAATACTTCAGTCAATACTTCTTCAATGAAAGGGAATGTCAGTTACTTTTTGTTTAAACATTGTAATATATTTTCTTTGTTGTTCCAGAAAGCTGTCAGATGTGGACAACAAAGACGGTAAAATATAAAGTCTTGAGAAGAGTTTATTTTCACCAAAATTATCAACTTTGCACTATTTATAAATACTTGTACATGTATTAACTGACTGAACTCAAGTCCTAAAGGAACTTTCTTCATATTTATAAGGCATGTACTATGTCCCCTTTCATTGTCTTATGTGCATTTTAATCTTACAAGTCTCAAAATAACCTATAGACTTATGTATTTGTTAGTGTAAGGCATGGAAGAAATAGAAATTAAACATTAAACCTAGCTCACAACATGTGGACAGACAAGAATGCTAAGGAAAAACCATTGAGAAAACAAAAGAAATAAGGTGGCATGATTTGAGAGAATAGCATTCAAACATGTATATTACCATATGTAGAATAGACAGACAGTGAGAGTTTGATGTATGACACAGGACACCAGAGCCACTGCTCTGTGACAACCTGGTGAGATAGGCTGGGGAGGGAGGTGGGTTTAGGAAGGATGGAAGCTATGTATGCCTACAGCCGATTCATGTTAATGTGCAGCAAACACCATCACAATATTGTTAAAAAAAAGAAATTTTACTACAGCTGACAAGAACCATGGAGCATATTACTTATTTCTATAATGTGACATTAACACTAATATCCTCTGGAAAACTGGACTTCTGTTTAGTATTTATTAGCTAATAAATATTTCCAAACGTTAATGTTCATTAGGCTACTGTAAAAGTTCCTTAGGCAAGAGACAGTAAATAGTAATTTATCTGTTTAGTAAGATAGACAAATAGTAAGCTACTACCATCTTCAAAAACTGTACAGAACAATGGAACATATTGGTACTGCAGTAAAAGGAATGTTATAAATTCATAGCATGAGTAAACATTCAGTGTTTTCTTACACAGTCTCACTGTGGTTTTCCCATGTTTGACTACTGACTTCTTTAGACTTTAAAAAAAACCACTTCCTGTGCTGCCTCTCTGGGCAGACTGAGACAAAAGACTAAGGCCTCCTTTCTTTGATACCAACTGGTAACTTACCAGAGCAGGTAGCTTCTCCTCCTTGCCATCAGTAATCATCTTAACACTCCACGAATGTCACCATTCCTTGTTAGTCAAGCTTTTTCCCCCAACAGCTTCTAAGTCTACCCTGCTCCCACTAGAAAGTTTCAGCAGTTAACATTCTCATAACATTTTAGCATATGGCTACATCTGTCTCAATATTGAAACCAAACTTTGGATTTGGTTCCATCCTGTTCCAGTGGGTGACTGCAAAGTAACAAGAACCAATACGTTGTCAACTGAATATAAGAAATTTCTACTCTATCAAACAAAAAAAATTCCCGTCATATAGTGTGGGTTCTAAATTATTTCCACAGCTGCCCTGGTGGCTCAGTGATAAGGAATCCACGTGCCAATGCAGGAGACATGGGACACATCCCTGGTTGGGGAAATTCCCACATGCTGTGGAGTTACTGACCTAATGAGCCACAACTATTGGGCTAATAATAAACAATAATAATAATAATAATACTTTCAGAATGTTCCAAGCTCAAAAAGAGCTATCATTTTAACCTTATTTCCAAAGTTTTTTGTTTCCTAATTTTTGCCCGTTTATTATTCCTATTTTCACTTCATGTAAATTAGGCACATGCTATTAGTTTTATTCAGGCACAAAAAAAGGCATCAGGAAATATAATTGCTCCACTATGGACAGTGTGGAGAGAATAACTCAAGTGCAAATTATTAGTATATAATCCCAAAATTGTCTATTCTTTGATTTCATCATGAAAAGAAATTCTTCTACCTTCTTTCAACCTTGAGAGCCTTTGGCACATTCCTAGTTTGTTATGAAGAACTGAGGTGGCATAAAGCTGTGTAGCTGGAAGAAACATGATCCATTCAGAGTTACGGAACAAATGATACAAACTTTATTAGAGCACAAGACTTATGATACATTCTGAATAAAACAGAGGCACAACATAAATGACAGCAATTAATTTGAAGCAGATACACACACATACTTTTCTGGTTCTTTTGACTAAATTTTCAAGAAAACGGCTCTCTTCAATTTCAAAGAGTAAGTTTCCATTAATCATTCATATACAACAGCAGTTCCCAGTTAAGGGAGAAAACGACCAGCATTTCCCTGGTATAACTTCTCCCACATGGTCAGTCCCCAGTAACCTGTCAACTCTCCTCCCAAGAAAAGCCCAAGTCCCATAATGTCTAGCCTGCTCTTTTGATGGTCAGATGGTACAGCATTCAGTCCTATAACCCAAGGTGGCCTGTCTACAGAAAGGCACCCTAATATGAATAATGTCTTAACTTTTTACATGATTCTCTGTCCCTCACTGATTCTAATTCACACACCATTGAATTTCATATTTTAGTGGCCCTGTTTACCCACGAAAAATGGATATGAATGAACCACAGCTAAGGAAGTCTGCCCCTTCCTCTTACTCATTTCTTTGCAGAGACCATCATGAAAGTCTCAAAGAAAGCTATAAAAGTTTTCAAACCTTGTGGAAATGTCAGGAAAAACAATGTCACCTTCTCTAGAAAACTCAAGTAACTAAATACACAGTGAAGATAATGGGTCATTTCCACACGTTATTAAGTTTCAACACACGACATAAGTATACTGCCTTAATATAATAGGTTAATTGTCAGAAAACTAAAGACTTATTTATTCCTAAAATGAATTATCTCTTATATGATCTGTTGTAAGTCCAAAATTTTACCAAATTCATTACCGCTACACAGATTCTCCCCGTTATGAATTTTGGGAGGAATCTTGAGGAAATATGGTTTTCTTCAATGTGTTTCCAAATTCGGTATATCTATACAGTTTCTGACCTGCACAAATCACTTCATTATATCCAAGGTGAATATTTGATGTAAAAAACCACACAATATTCATTACCTGTGCAAGCTTGCTCTCCATATAAATCCTCTCACGTTTCAGTTTTGATCAATGGGTTAAAGCTTCAGTGTGCACAATTTGTGTGGTTTCTCTGAAAGACATATATTCTGAAGTCTATTTACACTCGGAACCCTAGAGAAAGCCCCTGACCATCCATTTCCAAGACTCCTCTTCACTATGGACTCTTACCTAATACTTCAATCCAAGGTGAAACTTTTTCCAGTCCTGCGGCATTTGTAAAGCACTGCTCCAGTTATGTTCCCCAACTTAGACATTTGAGTAAAATCCTTTTCACAAATACTGTATTTGTGTGATTTAATTCCAGAATATATATTCTCAGATACCTAAAGAGTGAGAAGCAATTTTGAAAACTGGACAGGGAAGCCTGGCATGCTGCAGTCCATGAGGTCGCAAAGAGTTGGACACGACTGAGCAACTGAACTGAACCGAACAGCTTGGTAGGCTACCATGCTTCTACTAGAAAGCTTCAGCAGTTAACAAACATTCTCATAAGAGTTTAACATATGGCTTGATTTGTCTCAAAATTCAAACCAAATTTTGGGTTTGGTTCCATCTTGTTCTTTCTGTGACTGCAAAGTAACAAGATCCAACATATTGGGGACTGAATATATGAAATTTCTAGTTTATCAAACAAAAAAAAATTCCCATCATATAGTGTGGATTCTAAAGTATTTCTGGGTCTTCCCTGGTGCTCAGTGGTAAGGAATCCGCCTGCCAAATAGGAGACATGGGACAGATCCCTGGTCTAGAAAATTCCTACATGCTTTGGAGATATGCCTAAGCCACAACTATACAACCAAAAACAAATGAATAACAAAATATAATTTATTTCAGAATCCTCCCAGATCAAAAAGAGCTATCACTTTTAACCTTATTTCCGAAGTTTTTTATTTCCTAATTTTTGCACATTTATTATTCCTATTTTCACTTCATGTAAATTAGGCACATGCTATTAGTTTCATTTTGGCACAAGCGGACATTGGAAATATAATTGTTCCATTATGGACAGAGTGTGGTATAATAACTGAAGTGCAAATTATTAGTATATAATCCCAAAATTGTCTATTGTTTGATGTTGTCATGAAAAGAAATTCTACATTCTTTCTACCTGAAGAGGCTTTGGTGCATTCCTAGTTTCTGTTATGAAGTTGAGGTGGTGAAAAACTGTGTTGTTGGAAGAAACATGATCCATTCAGGGTTATGGGGAAAATGATACAAATTTTATTAGATCACAAGACTTAGGATACATTCTGAAGAAAACAGAAGTACAACATAAATGGCAGCAATCAGTGATGAAACAGATACACACGCATACTTCTCTGGTTCTTTTGATCCCATTTCTCTTCAACTTCCAAGAAGTTTCCATTAATCATTTATATGCAGTGGCAACCGCCAGTTAAGGGAGAAAATGACCAGCATTTTCCTGCTATAATTTCTCCCACGTAATGTCTTCAGTAACCTGTCAACTCCCCTCCCATGAAAAGCCCAAGTCCCTTAATGTCCAGGTTGCTCTTTGCATAGGCAGATGGTACATCATTCAGTCCTATAATCACGGTGGCCTGTGT
>NW_027219127.1:0-7497 GCF_027580195.1 Bos mutus
AACCTGCTATCATACACTGATCACGTGACTGATTATGCACTCTTCACGTGACTGATCATGCACTCATCACGTGCCTGATCATGCACTGATCACGTGGCTGATCATGCACTGATCACGTGACTGATCATGCACTGATCACGTGGCTGAACATGCACTGATCACGTGGCTGATCATGCACTGATCACGTGGCTGATCAATCACGTGGCTGATCATGCACTGATCCGTGACTGATCATGCACTGATCACGTGGCTGATCATGCACTGATCACGTGGCTGATCATGCACTGATCACGTGGCTGATCATGCACTGATCACGTGACTGATCATGCACTGATCACGTGGCTGATCATGCACTGATCACGTGGCTGATCATGCACTGATCACGTGGCTGATCATGCACTGATCACGTGGCTGATCATGCACTGATCACGTGGCTGATCATGCTGATCACGTGGCTGATCATGCTGATCACGTGACTGATCATCGTGCTGATGGCTGATCACTGATCACGTGCTGATCATGCTGATCACACTGATCATGCACTGATCACTGATCATGCACTGATCATGCACTGATCACGTGCTGATGATTCACACTGATCATGCACTGATCGTGCTGATCATGCACTGATCATCGCTGGCTGATCATGCACTGATCGTGGCTGATCATGCACTGATCACGCTGCTGATCATGCACTGATCACGTGGCTGATCATGCACTGATCACGTGGCTGATCATGCACTGATCACGTGGCTGATCATGCACTGATCACGTGGCTGATCATGCACTGATCACGTGCTGATCATGCACTGATCACGTGGCTGATCATGCACTGATCACGTGGCTGATCATGCACTGATCACGTGGCTGATCATGCACTGATCACGTGGCTGATCATGCATGCACTGATCACGTGGCTGATCATGCACTGATCACGTGGCTGATGACTGATCACGTGGCTGATCATGCACTGATCACTGCTGATCATGCACTGATCACGTGGCTGATCATGCACTGATCACGTGGCTGATCATGCACTGATCACGTGCTGATCATGCACTGATCACGTGGCTGATCATGCACTGATCACGTGGCTGATCATGCACTGATCACGTGCTGATCATACACTGATCGTGACTGATCATGCACTGATCACGTGGCTGATCATGCACTGATCATCATGCTGATGCACTGATCACGTGCTGCTGATCATGCACTGATCACGTGGCTGATCATGCACTGATCACGTGGCTGATCATGCACTGATCACGTGGCTGATCATGCACTGATCACGTGGCTGATCATGCACTGATCACGTGGCTGATCATGCACTGATCGTGTGCTGATCATGCACTGATCATGCTGATCATGACTGATCACTGATCTGACTGATCATGCACTGATCGCGTGGCTGATCATGCACTGATCACGTGGCTGATCATGCACTGATCACGTGGCTGATCATGCACTGATCACGTGGCTGATCATGCACTGATCACGGCTGATCATGCACACTGATCGCGTGACTGCTGATCATGCACTGATCATGCACTGATCGCACTGATCTGATCATGCACTGATCACGTGACTGATCATGCACTGATCACGTGACTGATCATGCACTGATCACGTGACTGATCATGCACTGATCACGTGGCTGATCATGCATGATCACTGATCACGTCACACTGATCATGCTGATCATGCACTGATCACGTGGCTGATCATACACTGATCACGTGACTGATCATGCACTGACTGATCGCGTGCTGACATGCACTGATCACGTGGCTGATCATGCACTGATCGCGTGGCTGATCATGCACTGATCACGTGACTGATCATGCACTGATCGCTGTGCTGCTGATCATGCACTGATCACGTGGCTGATCGCTGATCACTGATCACGTGCTGATCATGCACTGATCACGTGGCTGATCATGCACTGATCACGTGGCTGATCATGCACTGATCGCTGGCTGATCATGCACTGATCACGTGGCTGATCATGCACTGATCGTGGCTGATCATGCACTGATCACGTGGCTGATCATGCACTGATCACGTGGCTGATCATGCACTGATCACGTGGCTCTGATCATGCACTGATCACGTGCTGATCATGCACTGATCACGTGATCTGATCATGCACTGATCACGTGGCTGATCATGCACTGATCACGTGACTGATCATGCACTGATCACGTGCTGATCATGCACTGATCACTGATGGCTGATCATGCACTGATCATGCTGCTGATCATACACTGATCACGGACTGCACATCATGCACTGATCACGTGGCTGATCATCATGCACTGATCACGTGGCTGATCATGCACTGATCACGTGTGCTGATCATGCACTGATCACGTGACTGATCATGCACTGATCATCGTGGCTGATCATGCACTGATCGTGGCTGATCATGCACTGATGATGGCGTGCTGATCATGCACTGATCACGTGCTGATCACTGATGCACTGATCACGTGACTGATCATGCACTGATCACGTGGCTGATCATGCACTGATCACGTGCTGATCATGCACTGATCGTGGCTGATCATGCACTGATCACGTGCTGGCTGATCATGCACTGATCACGTGACTGATCATGCACTGATCACGTGGCTGATCATGCACTGATCACGTGACTGATCATGCACTGATCACGTGGCTGATCATGCACTGATCACGTGGCTGATCATGCACTGATCACGTGGCTGATCATGCACTGATCACGTGCTGATCATGCTGATCATGCACTGATCACTGATCTGATCATGCACTGATCGCGTGACTGATCATGCACTGATCACGTGGCTGATCATGCACTGATCACGTGCTATCATGCACTGATCGCGTGACGTGGCTGATCATGCTGATCACGTGGCTGATCATGCACTGATCACGTGACTGATCATGCACACTGATGCGTGACTGATCATGCACTGATCACGTGGCTGATCATGCACTGATCACGTGGCTGATCATCACTGCACTGATCACGTGGCTGATCATGCACTGATCGTGGCTGATCATGCACTGATCACGTGGCTGATCATGCACTGATCACGTGGCTGATCATGCACTGATCACGTGGCTGATCATGCACTGATCACGTGGCTGATCATGCACTGATCACGTGGCTGATCATGCACTGATCACGTGGCTGATCATGCACTGATCACGTGGCTGATCATGCACTGATCACGCTGCTGATCATGCACTGATCACGTGGCTGATCATCATGCACTGATCGTGGCTGATCATGCACTGATCACGTGGCTGATCATGCACTGATCACGTGGCTGATCATGCACTGATCACGTGCTGATCATGCACTGATCGTGCTGATCATGCACTGATCACTGACTGATCACTGATCACTGATGATCGCACTGGCTGATCATGCACTGATGGCGTGGCTGATGCACACACTGATCGCACTGATCATGCACTGATCACGTGGCTGATCATGCACTGATCACGTGGCTGATCATGCACTGATCACGTGACTGATCATGCACTGATCACGTGGCTGATCATGCACTGATCACGCTGCTGATCATGCACTGATCACGTGGCTGATCATGCACTGATCACGTGGCTGATCATGCACTGATCACGTGGCTGATCATGCACTGATCACGTGCTGCTGATGCACTGATCACGTGGCTGATCATGCACTGATCACGTGGCTGATCATGCACTGATCACGTGGCTGATCATCATGCACTGATCACGTGGCTGATCATGCACTGATCACTGATGGCTGATGATCACTGATCTGATGCACTGATGCTGATCACACTCACTGATCGTGTGCTGATCATGCACTGATCACGTGGCTGATCATGCACTGATCACGTGACTGATCATGCACTGATGATCATGTGACTGATGCTGACTGCGTGGCTGATCACTGATCACGTGGCTGATCATGCACTGATCACGTGACTGATCATGCACTGATCACGTGACTGATCATGCGTGGCTGATCATGCACTGATGATCATGCTGATCATCATGCACTGATCACGGCTGATCATGCACTGATCTGTGACTGATCATGCACTGATCACGTGGCTGATCATGCATGCACTGATCGTGTGCTGATCATGCACTGATCACGTGACTGATCATGCACTGATCACGTGACTGATCATGCACTGATCACGTGGCTGATCATGCACTGATCACGTGGCTGATCATGCACTGATCGCATGACTGATCATGCACTGATGCGTGGCTGATCATGCACTGATCACGTGGCTGATCATGCACTGATCACGCTGATCATGCACTGATCACGTGCTGATCATCATGCACTGATCACGTGTCTGATCATGCACTGATCACGTGGCTGATCATGCACTGATCACGTGGCTGATCATGCACTGATCACGTGGCTGATCATGCACTGATCACGTGATCTGATCATGCACTGATCACGTGGCTGATCATGCACTGATGATCATGACTGATCATGCACTGATCACTGTGACTGATCACTGATCACGTGGCTGATCATGCACTGATCACGTGGCTGATCATGCTGATCACACTGATCATGCGTGACTGATGCGTGACTGATCATGCACTGATCACGTGGCTGATCATCATGCTGATGATCACGTGGCTGATCATGCACTGATCACTGACTGATCATGATCATGCACTGACTGATCATGCACTGATCATCACTGATCACGTGGCTGATCATGCACTGATCACGTGGCTGATCATGCACTGATCACGTGCTGATCATGCACTGATCACGTGGCTGATCATGCACTGATCACGTGGCTGATCATGCACTGATCACGTGACTGATCATGCACTGATCACGTGACTGATCATGCACTGATCACGTGCTGATCATGCACTGATCACGTGGCTGATCATGCACTGATCGTGACTGGCTGATGCACTGATCACGTGCTGATCATGCACTGATCACGTGGCTGATCATGCACTGATCACGTGGCTGATCATGCTGATCTGATCGTGACTGATCATGCACTGATCTGTCATCATGCACTGATCACGCTGACTGATCATGGCTGATCACGTGGCTGATCATGATGATCGTGCTGATCATCTGATCACACTGTCGTGACACGTGACTGATCATGCACTGATCACGTGGCTGATCATGCACTGATCACTGCTGATCATGCACTGATCATCTGACTGATGCACTGATCACGTGACTGATCATGCACTGATCACGTGGCTGATCATGCACTGATCACGTGGCTGATCATGCACTGATCACGTGGCTGATCATGCACTGATCACGTGCTGATCATGCACTGATCACGTGGCTGATCATGCACTGATCACGTGGCTGATCATCATGCACTGATCACGTGACTGATCATGCACTGATCACGTGGCTGATCATGCACTGATCACGTGGCTGATCATGCACTGATGGCTGGCTGATGCACTGATCACGTGATCATCATGCTGATCACGTGGCTGATCATGCACTGATCACGTGGCTGATCATGCACTGATCACGTGGCTGATCACACACTGATCATCGTGTGCTGATCATGCACTGATCACGTGGCTGATCATGCTGATGATCGTGGCTGATCATGCACTGATCGTGATCTGATCATGCACTGATCGTGCTGATGATCATGCACTGATCACGTGGCTGATCATGCACTGATCATCGTGGCTGATCATGCACTGATCACGTGGCTGATCATGCACTGATCACGTGGCTGATCATGCACTGATCACGTGGCTGATCATGCACTGATCACGTGGCTGATCATGCACTGATCACGTGGCTGATCATGCACTGATCACGTGGCTGATCATGCACTGATCACGTGGCTGATCATGCACTGATCTGCTGCTGATCATGCACTGATCACGTGCTGATCATGCACACTGATCACTGATGATCATGACTGATCACATGCTGATCACACTGCTGATCATGACTGATCACTGATCATCGCGTGACTGATCATGCACTGATCGCGTGGCTGATCATGCACTGATCACGTGGCTGATCATGCACTGATCACGTGGCTGATCATGCACTGATCACGTGGCTGATCATGCACTGATCACGTGGCTGATCATGCACTGATCACGTGGCTGATCATGCACTGATCGTGGCTGATCATCACTGACTGATCACTGATCTGATCACTGATCGTGCACTGATCATGCACTGATCACGTGGCTGATCATGCACTGATCACGTGGCTGATCTGATCATGCACTGATCACGTGCTGATCATGCACTGATCACGTGGCTGATCATGCACTGATCGTGTGCTGATCATGCACTGATCACGTGGCTGATCATGCACTGATCACGTGGCTGATCATGCACTGATCACGCTGCTCATCATGCACTGATCACGCTGCTGATCACTGATCTGTGGCTGCTCATGCACTGATCACGTGGCTGATCATGCACTGATCACGTGGCTGATCATGCACTGATCACGTGGCTGATCATGCACTGATCACGTGGCTGATCATGCACTGATCACGTGGCTGATCATGCACTGATGATGCACTGATCGCTGACTGATCATGCACTGATCGTGGCTGATCATCACTGATCACGTGGCTGATCATGCACTGATCACGTGGCTGATCATGCACTGATCACGTGGCTGATCATGCACTGATCACGTGGCTGATCATGCACTGATCACGTGGCTGATCATGCACTGATCACGTGGCTGATCATGCACTGATCACGTGGCTGATCATGCACTGATCACGTGGCTGATCATGCACTGATCGTGGCTGATCATCATGCACTCACGTGGCTGATCATGCACTGATCGCACTGATCTGATCACGTGCACACTGATCATGCACTGATCACGTGGCTGATCATGCACTGATCACGTGGCTGATCATGCACTGATCGCGTGGCTGATCATGCACTGATCACGTGCTGATCATGCACTGATCACGTGGCTGATCATGCACTGATCACGTGGCTGATCATGCACTGATCACGTGGCTGATCATGCACTGATCACGTGGCTGATCATGCACTGATCACGTGGCTGATCATGCACTGATCACGTGGCTGATCATGCACTGATCGCGTGGCTGATCATGCACTGATCCGCGTGGCTGATCATGCACTGATCACGTGCTGATCATGCACTGATCACGTGGCTGATCATGCACTGATCACGTGGCTGATCATGCACTGATCACGTGGCTGATCATGCACTGATCACGTGGCTGATCATGCACTGATCACGTGTGCTGATCATGCACTGATCACGTGGCTGATCATCATGCACTGATCACGTGGCTGATCATGCACTGATCGCGTGACTGATCATGATCATGATCGCGTGGCTGATCATGCACTGATCGCGTGACTGATCATGCACTGATCACGTGTGGCTGATCATGCACTGATCGCGTGTGCTGATCATGCTGATCTGATCACGTGACTGATCATGCACTGATCCGTGCCTGATCATG
>NW_027219128.1:0-11577 GCF_027580195.1 Bos mutus
TATGATCAGCCGCGTGATCAGTGCATGATCAGCCACGTGATCAGTGCATGATCAGCCGCGTGATCAGTGCATGATCAGCCACGTGATCAGTGCATGATCAGGTGCGTGATCAGTGCATGATCAGCCACGTGATCAGTGCATGATCAGTCGCGTGATCAGTGCATGATCAGTGCTCGTGATCAGTGCATGTCACGTGATCAGTGCATGATCAGCCACGTGATCAGTGCATGATTGCCGCGTGATAGTGTGCATGATCGATCAGATCAGTGCCATCGTGATCAGTGCATGATCAGCCCCGCGTGATCAGTGCATGATCAGCGCGTGATCAGTGCATGATCGCGTGATCAGTGCATGATCAGCCGCGTGATCAGTGCATGATCAGCCCCGTGATCAGTGCATGATCAGCCGCGTGATCAGTGCATGATCAGTCGCGTGATCAGTGCATGATCAGTGCGTGATCAGTGCATGATCAGCCACGTGATCAGTGCATGATCAGCCGCGTGATCAGTGCATGATCAGCCGCGTGATCAGTGCATGATCAGTCGCGTGATCAGTGCATGATCAGCCGCGTGATCAGTGCATGATCAGCCACGTGATCAGTGCATGATCAGCCGCGTGATCAGTGCATGATCAGCCACGTGATCAGTGCATGATCAGTCACGTGATCAGTGCATGATCATCAGCGTGATCAGTGCATGATCAGTGCGTGATCAGTGCATCATCACGTGATCAGTGCATGATCAGTCGCGTGATCAGTGCATGATCAGCCGCGTGATCAGTGTGATCATCATCGTGATCAGTCATGATCGTGATCAGTGCATGATCAGTGCGTGATCAGTGTCAGTGTGCGATGATCAGTGCAGTCATCAGTCAGTGATCATGTGATCAGTGACGTGATGATCATGTCGCGTGATCAGTGCATGATCAGCGTGCGTGATCAGTGCATGATCAGCCGCGTGATCAGTGCATGATCAGTCGCGTGATCAGTGCATGATCAGCCGCGTGATCAGTGCATGATCAGTGCGTGATCAGTGCATGATCAGCCGCGTGATCAGTGCATGATCAGCCGTGTGATCAGTGCATGATCAGTGCGTGATCAGTGCATGATCAGCCGCGTGATCAGTGCATGATCAGCCGCGTGATCAGTGCATGATCAGCCGCGTGATCAGTGCATGATCAGCCGCGTGATCAGTGCATGATCAGTCCGCGTGATCAGTGCATGATCAGTGCGTGATCAGTGCATGATGAGTGCGTGATCAGTGCATGATCAGTGATCGTGATCGCGTGATCAGTGCATGATCAGTGCGTGATCAGTGCATGATCAGCCGCGTGATCAGTGCATGATCATCAGTGCGTGATCAGTGCATGATCAGCCGCGTGATCAGTGTGCATGATCAGCCACGTGATCAGTGCATGATCAGCCCGTGCCGCGTGTGATCAGTGCATGATCAGATCCACGCGTCGTCAGTGCATGATCAGTGCGTGATCAGTGCATGATGAGTGTGATCGTGTCAGTGCGTGATCAGTGCATGATCAGTGCCGCGTGATCAGTGCATGATCACGTGATCGTGATCAGTGCATGATCAGCCGCGTGATCAGTGCATGATCAGCCACGTGATCAGTGCATGATCAGTCCGCGTGATCAGTGCATGATCAGTCGCGTGATCAGTGCATGATCAGCCGCGTGATCAGTGCATGATCAGCGTGATCGCGTGATCAGTGCATGATCAGCCGCGTGATCAGTGCATGATCAGTGCGTGATCAGTGCATGATCAGCCGCGTGATCAGTGCATGATCAGTGCGTGATCAGTGTGCATGATCAGTGCGTGATCAGTGCGTGATCAGCGTGTGATCAGTGCGTGATCAGTGCGTGATCAGTGCGTCATCAGTCATGATCAGTGTGTCAGTGCATGATCAGTGCGTGATCAGTGCATGATCAGCCACGTGATCAGTGCATGATCAGCCGCGTGATCAGTGCATGATCAGCCACGTGATCGTGATCAGTGCGTGATCAGTGCATGATCGCGTGATCAGTGCATGATGGCGTGCGTGATCAGTGCATGATGATCAGTGTCGTGTGATGCGTGTCAGTCGTGATCAGTGTGTCAGTGCATGCGTGATCAGTGCGTGATCAGTGCGTGATCAGTCAGTCAGTGTGATCAGTGCGTGATCAGTGCATGATCAGCCGTGCGTGATCAGTGCATGATCAGCCGCGTGATCAGTGCATGATCAGTGCGTGATCAGTGCATGATCAGTGCGTGATCAGTGCATGATCAGCCGCGTGATCAGTGCATGTGCGTCAGTCAGTGCGTGATCAGTGATCATCATGATCAGTGCGTGCGTGATCAGTGCATGATCAGTGCGTGATCAGTCATGCATGATCAGTGCAGTGATCAGTCGCGTCAGTGCATGATCAGTGCGTGATCAGTGCATGATCAGCCGCGTGATCAGTGCGTGATCATGCGTGATCAGTGCATGATCAGCGCGTGATCATCGCGTGATCAGTGATCAGATGCGTGATCAGTGCATGATCAGCCGCGTGATCAGTGCATGATCATCACGTGTCAGTCATGCGTGATCAGATCACGTGCATGATCAGATCGTGATCAG
Source organism: Bos mutus (assembly GCF_027580195.1). Lineage (NCBI taxonomy): Eukaryota > Metazoa > Chordata > Mammalia > Artiodactyla > Bovidae > Bos > Bos mutus. The sequence goes on from NW_027219128.1 coordinate 2,611, forward strand.
TGCATGATCAGCCACGTGATCAGTGCGTGATCAGTGCATGTGCGTGATCAGTGATCATCAGTGCATGATCATCAGTGTGATCAGTGCATGTGATCAGTGCGTGATCAGTGCATGATCAGCCGTGATCAGTGCATGATCAGTGCGTGATCAGTGCATGATCAGCCGCGTGATCAGTGCATGATCAGTCACGTGATCAGTGCATGATCAGCCGTGCGTGATCAGTGCATGATCAGCCACGTGATCAGTGCATGATCAGCCCGCGTGATCAGTGCATGATCAGCCGCGTGATCAGTGCATGATCAGCCGCGTGATCAGTGCATGATCAGCCCGTGTGATCATGTGTGCATGATCAGCCACGTGATCAGTGCATGATCATCGCGTGATCAGTGCATGTGATCAGTCACGTGATCAGTGCATGATCAGCGCGTGATCAGTGCATGATCAGTGCGTGATCAGTGCATGATCAGTGCGTGATCAGTGTGTGATCATGATCATGCGTGATCAGTGCATGAAGTCGTGCGTGTCGTGATCGTGATCAGCCGTCGTGATGATGATCAGCGTGATGAGTGCATGATCAGTGCGTGATCAGTGCGTGATGATCAGTGCGTGATCAGTGCATGATCAGCCACGTGATCAGTGCATGATCAGTGATCAGTGCGTGATCAGTGCATGATCAGCCGCGTGATCAGTGCATGATCAGTCGTGATCAGTGCATGTGTGATCGCGTGATCAGTGCATGTGATCATCAGTGATCAGTGCATGATGATCAGCCGTGATCAGTGCATGATCAGTGCGTGATCAGTGCATGATCAGTCGCGTGATCAGTGTCGTGATCGCCGCGAGTGCATGATCAGCCACGTGATCAGTGCATGATCAGCCGCGTGATCAGTGCATGATCAGCCACGTGATCAGTGCATGATCAGCCGCGTGATCAGTGTGCATGATCAGTCGCGTGATCAGTGCATGATCGTGCCGTGATCAGTGCATGATCAGCCGCGTGATCAGTGCGTGATCAGTGCGTGTGATCAGTGCATGATCAGTGCGTGATCAGTGCATGATCAGCCCGTGATCAGTGCATGATCAGCCGCGTGATCAGTGCATGATCAGCACGTGATCAGTGCAGTGATCATCAGCCGCGTGATCAGTGCATGATCAGGTGCGTGATCAGTGCATGATCAGTGATCGTGATGTGTGCATGATGTGATCAGTGCGTGATCAGTGCATGATCGCGTGATCGTGATCAGTGCATGATCAGTGTGCGTGATCGTGTGCATGATCAGTGCATGTGATCAGATCAGTGCATGATCAGTGCGTGATCAGTGCATGATCAGTCGCGTGATCAGTGCATGATCAGTGCGTGATCAGTGCATGATCAGTCGCGTGATCAGTGCATGATCAGCGCGTGATCAGTGCATGATCAGTCGCGTGATCAGTGTGCATGATCAGCCGCGTGATCAGTGCATGAGTGCCGTGATCAGTGCATGATCAGTCAGCGTGATCAGTGCATGATCAGATCGCGTGATCGTGTGTCATGATCGTGATCAGTGTGATCAGTGCATGATCAGTGCGTGATGTGTGTGCATGATCAGTGCGTGATCAGTGCATGATCAGCCGCGTGATCAGTGCATGATGATCAGCGTGCGTGATCAGTGCATGATCAGTCGCGTCAGTGCATGATCAGCCGCGTGATCAGTGCATGATCAGCGCGTGATCAGTGCATGATGCGTGATGTGTGCATGTCAGTGTGTGCATGACGTGATCAGCGTGATCATGCGTGATGCGTGATCAGTGTGCGTGATCGTGTGCGTGATCAGTGCGTGATCAGTGCATGATCAGTGCGTGATCAGTGCATGATCAGCCGTGATCAGTGCATGATCAGTCGCGTGATCAGTGCATGATCAGCCGCGTGATCAGTGCATGATCAGCCGCGTGATCAGTGCATGATCAGTCGCGTGATCAGTGCATGATCAGTGCGTGATCAGTGCATGATCAGCCGCGTGATCAGTGCATGATCAGCCGCGTGATCAGTGCATGATCAGTCGCGTGATCAGTGCATGATCAGCCGTGCGTGATCAGTGTGATGATCAGTGATCGTGATCAGTGCGTGATCAGTGTGATCAGTGTGCGTGATCAGTGCGTGATCAGTGCATGATCAGCCGCGTGATCAGTGCATGATCAGCCGCGTGATCAGTGTGCATGCATCAGCCGTGATCAGTCAGTGCATGATCAGCGTGCGTGATCAGTGCATGATCAGCCGCGTGATCAGTGCATGATCAGTCGCGTGATCAGTGCATGATCAGTCACGTGATCAGTGTGCATGATCAGCCGCGTGATCAGTGCATGATCAGTGCGTGATCAGTGCATGATCAGTCGCGTGATCAGTGCATGATCAGCCGCGTGATCAGTGCATGATCAGATCGCGTGATCAGTGCGTGATCAGTGCATGATCAGTGCATGATCAGTGCGTGATCAGTGCATGATCAGTGTGCGTGATCAGTGCATGATCAGTCGCGTGATCAGTGTGCATGATCAGCATGATCATCATCCGTGATCAGTGCATGATCAGTCACGTGATCAGTGCATGATCAGCGTGATCAGTGCATGATCAGTGCGTGATCAGTGATGATCAGTCGTGATCAGTGCATGATCAGTGCGTGATCAGTGCGTGATCAGTGATCGTGATCAGTGCATGATCAGTCGCGTGATCAGTGCATGATCAGCACGTGCGTGATCAGTGCATGAGCGCGTGATCAGTGCGTGATCAGTGCATGATCAGTCGTCGTGATCAGTGCATGATCAGTCAGTGCGTGATCAGTGCATGATCAGCCAGCGTGATCAGTGCATGATCAGTCAGATCGTGATCAGTGCATGATCAGTGCGTGATCAGTGCATGATCAGCCGCGTGATCAGTGCATGATCAGCCAGTGCGTGATCAGTGCATGATCAGCCACGTGATCAGTGCATGATCAGCCGCGTGATCAGTGCATGATCATCAGTCAGTGATCAGTCAGTGATCAGTGCATGATCAGTGCGTGATCAGTGTGTGATCAGTGCATGATCATGATGATCGTGATCAGTGCATGATCAGTGCGTGATCAGTGCATGATCAGTGCGCGTGATCAGTGCATGATCAGTCCGCGTGATCAGTGCATGATCAGTGTGCGTGATCAGTGCATGATCAGTGCGTGATCAGTGCATGATCAGCCGCGTGATCAGTGCATGATCAGTCACGTGATCAGTGCATGATCAGCCCGTGATCAGTGCATGATCAGCCACGTGATCAGTGCATGATGATCAGGCGTCGTGATCAGTGCATGATCGTGTCGCGTGATCAGTGTGCGTGATCGTGAGTGCATGATCAGCCACGTGATCAGTGCATGATCAGCCACGTGATCAGTGCATGATCAGCCGCGTGATCAGTGCATGATCAGTCGCGTGATCAGTGCATGATCAGTGCGTGATCAGTGCATGATCAGCCGCGTGATCAGTGCATGATCAGGTGATCGTGATCAGTGCATGATCAGCCGTGTGATCAGTGCATGATCAGCCGCGTGATCAGTGTGCATGATCAGCGCGTGATCAGTGCATGATCAGTGCGTGATCAGTGCATGATCAGCCGCGTGATCAGTGCATCAGCCGTGATCAGTGCATGATCAGCCATCGTGATCAGTGCATGATCAGCCGCGTGATCAGTGCATGATCAGCCGCGTGATCAGTGCATGATCATGCCGCGTGATCGTGCATGATCAGCCGTGTCAGTGATCAGTGTGTCATGATCAGTGCATGATCAGCCGCGTGATCAGTGCATGATCAGCCACGTGATCAGTGCATGCATGATCAGCCACGTGATCATCGTGATCAGTGCATGATCAGTGCGTGATCAGTGCGCATGATCAGTGTCATGTGATCAGTGCATGATCAGTGATCGTGATCAGTGCAGTGATCATCGCCGTGATCAGTGCATGATCAGCCGCGTGATCAGTGCATGATCAGTGTGCGTGATCAGTGCATGATCAGTCAGTGCGTGATCAGTGCATGATCATGATCACGTGATCAGTGCATGATCAGCCGCGTGATCAGTGCATGATCAGCCACGTGATCAGTGCATGATCAGCCGTGATCAGTGCATGATCAGTCGCGTGATCAGTGCATGATCATGATCGTGATCAGTGCATGATCAGCCCGCGTGATCAGTGCATGATCAGTCGCGTGATCGTGTCATGATCAGCCGCGTGATCAGTGCATGATGATCACGTGATCAGTGCATGATCAGCGTGATCAGTGCATGAGTGTCGTGTGATGTGCGTGATCAGTGCGTGATCAGTGCATGATCAGTGCGTGATCAGTGCATGATCAGCCACGTCAGTGCATGATCAGCCGCGTGATCAGTGCATGATCAGTCACGTGATCAGTGCATGATCAGCCATCGTGATCAGTGCATGATCAGCATCGTGATCAGTGCATGATCAGTCATCATCGTGATCAGTGCATGCATCAGTCAGTGCGTGATCAGTGCATGATCAGCCGCGTGATCAGTGCATGATCAGTGCGTGATCAGTGCATGATCAGTCACGTGATCAGTGCATGATGATCCGCGTGATCAGTGCATGATCAGCCGTGTGATCAGTGCATGATCATGTGCGTGATCAGTGCATGTGCGCGTGATCAGTGCATGATCAGTCGTGATCAGTGCATGATCAGTCGTGATCAGTGCATGATCAGTCGCGTGATCAGTGCATGATCAGTCGCGTGATCAGTGCATGATCAGTCGCGTGATCAGTGCATGATCAGCAGCGTGATCAGTGTGCATGATCAGTGCGTGATCAGTGCATGATCAGCCACGTGATCAGTGCATGATCAGCCGCGTGATCAGTGCATGATCAGCCACGTGATCAGTGCATGATCAGCCGCGTGATCAGTGCATGATCAGTCACGTGATCAGTGCATGATCAGTGCGTGATCAGTGCATGATCAGTCGCGTGATCAGTGCATGATCAGCCCGCGTGATCAGTGCATGATCAGTCGTGTGATCAGTGCATGATCAGCGCGTGATCAGTGCATCATGCAGTGCGTGATCAGTGCATGATCAGCCGCGTGATCAGTGCATGATCAGCCGCGTGATCAGTGCATGATCAGTCGCGTGATCAGTGCATGATCAGCCGCGTGATCAGTGCATGATCAGTGCGTGATCAGTGCATGATCAGTGCGTGATCAGTGCATGATCAGTGCGTGATCAGTGCATGATCATCAGTGCGTGATCAGTGCATGATCAGCCGCGTGATCAGTGCATGATCAGCCACGTGATCAGTGCATGATCAGCCACGTGATCAGTGCATGATCAGTGTGATCAGTGCGTGTGATCAGTGCATGATGATGCGTGATCAGTGTGATCAGCCACGTGATCAGTGCATGATCAGCCGCGTGATCAGTGCATGATCAGTCGCGTGATCAGTGCATGATCAGTCGTGCGTGATCAGTGCATTGATCAGTCGCATCGTGATCAGTGCATGATCAGTGCGTGATCAGTGCATGTGATCAGCCGTGATCAGTGCATGATCAGTGCGTGATCAGTGTGCATGATGCGTGTCGTGCGTGATCAGTGCGTGATCAGTGCATGATCAGCGTGCGTGATCAGTGCATGATCATCAGTGCGTGATCAGTGCATGATCATGATCAGCGCGTGATCAGTGCATGATCAGCCGCGTGATCAGTGCATGATCAGTCGCGTGATCAGTGCATGATCAGCCGCGTGATCAGTGCATGCGTCAGCCGTGCGTGATCAGTGCATGATCAGCCGTGCGTGATCAGTGCATGATCAGTCGCGTGATCAGTGTGATCAGTCCGCGTGATCAGTGCATGATCAGCCGCGTGATCAGTGCATGATCATCAGTGCGTGATCAGTGCATGATCAGTCGCGTGATCAGTGCATGATCAGTCACGTGATCAGTGCATGATCAGGCACGTGATCAGTGCATGATCAGTCGCGTGATCAGTGCATGATCAGTCGTGTCAGTGTGATCGCGTGATGTGCATGATCAGCCGCGTGATCAGTGCATGATCAGCCGTGTGAGTCAGCATGATCATGATCAGTCGTGCGTGATCAGTGCATGATCAGCCACGTGATCAGTGCATGATCAGCCGCGTGATCAGTGCATGATCAGCCACGTGATCAGTGCATGATCAGTCGCGTGATCAGTGCATGATCAGCCACGTGATCAGTGCATGATCAGCCGCGTGATCAGTGCATGATCAGCCGCGTGATCAGTGCAGTGCATGATCAGCGTGCGTGATCAGTGCATGATCAGCCGCGTGATCAGTGCATGATCAGCCAGCGTGATCAGTGCATGATCAGCCACGTGATCAGTGCATGATCATGCCGTGATCAGTGCATGATCAGCCACGTGATCAGTGCATGATCAGTGCGTGATCAGTGCATGATCAGTGCGTGATCAGTGCATGATCAGCCGCGTGATCAGTGCATGATCAGTCAGTGCGTGATCAGTGCATGATCAGCCCGTGATCAGTGCATGATCAGCCGTGATCAGTGCATGATGCGTGGTGCGTGATCAGTGCATGATCAGTCGCGTGATCAGTGCATGATCAGCCACGTGATCAGTGCAGATCAGTGCGTGATCAGTGCATGATCAGTCGTGCGTGATCAGTGCATGATCAGCCGTGCGTGATCAGTGCATGATGATCAGCCGCGTGATCAGTGCATGATCAGCCGCGTGATCAGTGCATGATCAGCCGCGTGATCAGTGCATGATCAGCCACGTGATCAGTGCATGATCAGTCGCGTGATCAGTGCATGATCGTGCGCGTGATCAGTGCATGATCAGTGCGTGATCAGTGCATGATCAGTGCGTGATCAGTGCATGATCAGTCGTGATCAGTGCATGATCAGCCGCGTGATCGTGTGCATGATCAGCCGCGTGATCAGTGCATGATGATCAGTGCGTGATCAGTGCATGATCAGCCGCGTGATCAGTGCATGATCAGTGCGTGAGTCAGTGTGATGATCGTGATCCGCGTGATCAGTGCATGATGTGTCAGTGCATGATCAGCGTGATCAGTGCATGATCAGTCCGCGTGATCAGTGCATGATCAGTCACGTGATCAGTGCATGATCAGTCCGTGATCAGTGCATGATCAGTGCGTGATCAGTGCGTGATCAGTGCGTGTCATCAGTGTGATCAGTCGTGCGTGATCAGTGTGCATCGTGATCAGTGTGCGTGATCAGTGCATGCGTGATCGCGTGATCAGTGCATCAGTCACGTGATCAGTGCATGATCAGTGCGTGATCAGTGCATGATCAGCCACGTGATCAGTGCATGATCAGTGCGTGATCAGTGCATGATCAGCCGCGTGATCAGTGCATGATCAGCCGCGTGATCAGTGCATGATCAGCCGCGTGATCAGTGCATGATCAGCCGCGTGATCAGTGCATGATCAGCCCGCGTGATCAGTGCATGATCAGTCGCGTGATCAGTGCATGATCAGGTGCGTGATCAGTGCATGATCAGCCGCGTGATCAGTGCATGATCAGTCACGTGATCAGTGCATGATCAGTCGTGCGTGATCAGTGCATGATCAGCCGTGATCAGTGCATGATCAGCCGCGTGATCAGTGCATGATCAGTGCGTGATCAGTGCATGATCATCACGTGATCAGTGATCAGTGCATGTGTGATCAGCGTGATCAGTGCATGATCAGTGCGTGATCAGTCAGTGCTGATCAGCCATCGTGATCAGTGCATGATCAGTCATGTGATCAGTGCATGATCAGTCGCGTGATCAGTGCATGATCAGCCACGTGATCAGTGCATGATCAGCCGCGTGATCAGTGCATGATCAGCCACGTGATCAGTGCATGATCAGCCGCGTGATCAGTGCATGATCAGCCGCGTGATCAGTGCATGATCAGCCGCGTGATCAGTGCATGATCAGCCGCGTGATCAGTGCATGATCAGCCACGTGATCAGTGCATGATCAGCCGCGTGATCAGTGCATGATCAGCCGCGTGATCAGTCAGTGCATGATCAGCCGCGTGATCAGTGCATGATCAGGTGCGTGATCAGTGCATGATCAGTCGCGTGATCAGTGCATGATCAGCCGCGTGATCAGTGCATGATCAGCCACGTGATCAGTGCATGATCAGCCGCGTGATCAGTGCATGATCAGCCGCGTGATCAGTGCATGATCAGTCATGTGATCAGTGCATGTGTGAGTGCGTGATCAGTGTGATCATGATCAGCCCGTGATCAGTGCATGATCAGCCACGTGATCAGTGCATGATCAGCCGCGTGAGTCAGTGCATGATCAGTGTGCGTGATCAGTGCATGATCAGTCCGTGATCAGTGCATGATCAGCCATCGTGATCAGTGCATGATCAGCCGCGTGATGTGTGCATGATCAGCCGCGTCGTGTGATCAGTGCGTGATCACGTGATCAGTGTGATCAGTGCATGATCAGTGCCGCGTGATCAGTGCATGATGATCAGTGCGTGATCAGTGCATGATCAGTGCGTGATCAGTGCATGATCAGCCCGTGTCAGCGTGATCAGTGCATGATCAGCCGCGTGATCAGTGCATGATCAGTGCGTGATCAGTGCATGATGATCGCGTGATCGTGCATCAGCCACGTGATCAGTGCATGATCAGCGCGTGATCAGTGCATGATCAGTCCGCGTGATCAGTGCATGATCAGCCCGTGATCAGTGCATGATCAGCCGCGTGATCAGTGCATGATCAGTCGCGTGATCAGTGCATGATCAGCCATCGTGATCAGTGCATGATCAGTCGCGTGATCAGTGCATGATCAGCCGCGTGATCAGTGCATGATCAGCCGCGTGATCGGTGCATGATCAGCCGTGATCGTGATCAGTGCATGATCAGTCCGTGATCGGTGTATGATCAGTGCGTGATCAGTGTGATCGCGTGATCAGTGCATGGTCAGCCGTCAGTGTATG
>NW_027219129.1:0-25819 GCF_027580195.1 Bos mutus
ATCTAGTAGTTTTCCCTACTTTCTTTAATTTCAGTCTGAATTTGGCAGTAAGGAGTTCATGATCTGAGTCACAGTCAGCTCCTGGTCTTGTTTTTGCTGACTGTATAGGGCTTTCCCATCTTCAGCTGCAGGGAACATAATCAATCTGATATCGGTTTTGACCATCTGGTGATGTCCTTGTATAGAGTCGTCTCGTGTTGTTGGAAGAGGGTGTGTCAACTAAAAAAGATGTACAACTTGAGAGTTGCAAGTTAAGTTTTATTTGGGGAAAATGAGGACTGCAGCCAGGGAGGCAGCATGTCAGATAGCTCTGACAGGTGTCCAGAGATCTTTGACTATTAAGACCTAGTACAGTAATAGCACATTGAGCGGCATATCAGCAAAAACCTTCTTCAGAACTGGGAATGAGCCTTCCCAGCAATGTGGGACCAAATGGTCATGAAATGCCCCCCAAAGTAGGGTCATATTTGCTAAACATTCATATCAGCAGAATAGTCTGAGCAGTCTGAGAGACTGCTCCAAAGCAGCAGTGGGGGAAGTTCAATATATAAGGTTTTGGTGAAGGGGAAGTTCAATACCATGAAGCACTCATTTCACAAAAGGTTTTTTGTTAGTCATGAGGATCTGATGTCACCATGAAGGGATTTAGTGCTTCTCTAGATAGGAGGAGATGCAAGGATTGAGATCATAAAGTCTATTCTAAAAACATCCAACTATCTACAGACCAGTCCTACCAGAGTCCCTGGAGCAGAGTGCCTTACTCCACTCTCAAGTCCCTCTGGGGCTGTTGAAAGTCAATAGCTTTAGCAGAATGGGGTTCAATCTCCGTGGAGGCAGAGGGTAAATGCCTTAGCCGTTCACTCACTGGCAATGCCCTTGGTAAATGCCAATTTTTAGCTGACACGGACCTCTTGTGGTCATACATCCGATCATGTTTTGGGGGCATTTCATGAACATTTTGTCTCACATTGCTGGGAAGGCTCCTTCCCAGTTCTGAAGAAGGCTTTTGCTGACAGGTCACTCAATATGCTATTACTGGACTAGGTCTCCATAGTCAAAGATCTCTGCACACCTGTCTTCTAGTTATGGTCCAGTAAAGTATTCCTTCTTGTTGCATCTTCCCATATCTCAGTTCAATTCAGTCACTCAGTCATGTCCAACTCTTTGCAACCCCATGGACTGCAGGATGCTAGGCCTCCCTGTCCATCCCCAACTCCCAGAGCTTACTCAAACTCATGTCTATCGTGTCGGTGACATGATCCAACCGTCTCATCCTCTGTCGTCCCCTTCTCCTCCCGCCTTCAATCTTTCCCAGCATCAGGGTCTTTTCCAATGAGCCAGTTCTTCACATCAGGTGGCCAAAGAATTGGAATTTCAGCTTCAGCATCAGTCCTTCCAATAAATATTCAGGGCTGATTTATTTTAGGATTGATTTATTTGATCTCTTTGCAACCCAAGGGACTCTCAAGAGTCTTGTCCAACATGACAGTTCAAAAGCATCAATTCTTTGGTGCTCAGCTTTCTTTATAGTCCAACTCTCACATCCATACATGACTACTGGAAAAACCATAGCTTTGACTACATGGACCTTTTTTTAGTAAAGTCAAGTCTCTGTTTTCTAATATGTTGTACAGGTTAGTCACAGCTTTTCTTCCAAGGAGCAAGTGTTTTGATTTCATGGCTGCAGTCACCATCTGCAGTGATTTTGGAGCCCCCTACCCTCAAAAAAATGTCTCTCATTGTTTCCATTGTTTCTCCAACTATTTGTCATGAAGTGATGGGACCAGATTCCATTATCTTCGTTTTCTGAATGTTGAGTTTTATGCCAGCCTTTTCACTCTCCTCTTTCACTTTCATCAAGAGGCTCTTTAGTTCTTCTTCACTTTCTGCCATAAGGCTGGTGTCACCTGCATATCTGAGGGTATTGATATTTCTCCCAGCAATCTTGAGTCCAGCTTGTGTTTCTTTCAGCCCTTCATTTTGCATGATGTACTCTGCATATAAGTTAAATAAGCAGGGTGACAATACACAGCCTTGATGTACTCCTTTCCCGATTTGAAATCAGTCTGTTGTTCCATGTCCAGTTCTAACTGTTGCTTCTTGTCCTGCATACAGATTTCTCATGAGGCAGGTCAGGTGGTCTCATATTCCCATCTCTTTAAGAATTTTCACAGTTTGTTGTGGTCCACACAATCAAAGGTTTTGGCATAGTCAATAAAGCAGATATATGTTTTTCTGGGATGCTTGCATTTTTGATGATTCAGCAGATGTTGGCATTTTGATTTCTGGTTCCTCTGCCTTTTCTAAATCCAGCTTGAACATCTGAAAGTGGAAGTTACTCCATATATAGAGTAACATTATTACAATCACTGATCACATATCAAGCTATACACTTGATCTTCTGCTTCAAGTCCAGGCATTATTTTTCTCAGAGACTCATACACTTGTTTCAGAGAAGGCAGTGGCCACCCACTCCAGTACTCTTGCCTGGAAAATCCCATGGACGGAGGAGCCTGGTAGGCTGCAGTCCATGGGGTCGCAAAGAGTCAAACACGACTGAGCGACTTCACTTTCACTTTTCAATTTGTTGCATTGGAGAAGGAAATGGCAACCCACTCCACTCCCAGGGTGTTCTTGCCTGTGGGGAGAATCCCATGACTGGATAGCAGCAGCAGCAGAGCCTGGTTATGGGAAACAATAATCTTGTGAAACAGGAAAAATAAAAATAGTATCAGTTCAGTTCAGTTCAGTCCTCAGTGGTGTCTGACATGACTGACCAGGTGATGCCATCCAGCCATCTCATCCTCCAGCCATCTCATCCTCTGTCATCCCCTTCCCCTCCTGCCCCCAATCCCTCCCAGCATGAGAGTCTTTTCCAATGAGTCAACTCTTCGCATGAGGAGGCCAAAGTACTGGAGTTTCAGCTTTAGCATCATTCCTTCCAAAGAAATCCCAGGGCTGATCTTTTTCAGAATGGACTGGTTGGATGTCCTTGCAGTCCAAGGGACTCTCAACAGTCTTCTCCAACATCACATTTCAAAAGCATAGCTAATAACATTAGTGGAATTAAAAGTAAATAATTTAGCCATGAGCCTCCCACACCAAACCAGTTTTTTAAAAGATCATCAAGACTGGGGAATGGTCACTTAAAGCATAAATCTGATTTTTCATATGCTTCACCAAATGTGTTACATTAAAGGATTTATCAAGTATGAAATTATAGCATTCACTTTGAATTGCAGCACTTGTATCTCCCTGAGATGCTGTAAGGTGTCGAGGGCCTTGGAGTTGTGCAGCATGGCCTTTCTCCTCATAGAGATCTCAGAATTCAATAGGTTAATAGCCTAGTTACTATCATTTAAAGCTTATGTAAGTTGTCAAGGCTTTGATATGACAAATTACATCCTCCAATCTCATTGAAGGTACACACACACACAAAGAAAATAGGTGCTACATGGTCATACCAGTAGAATAAAGATATTTTGACCCATTGGGATCATACCAATGGTAGGTTTGGTTGGGGTTACCTCTAATTTGTTAATGTGTATGACCTTAAATTCATGTGAATCCCAGGCTACACCTTTGTATGCATCCCTGTAGATGTCAAGGCCATAAATTAGTGCCACAAATCCACTGAGTTCCACACCAATCACTCTCTCTAAGGGTGATAATAAGCATAGTTCATAAACACCTGGCTTTGTCTCATAATATTACTAAGTTGATCATTTTTAGTATGATTTAATTGTTCCTAACATACAGGAGCTTTCAAACTTAAATAACCATAGCCTTGTGTTAACCATACAGATACATGACATAATTGTCAGACTTTTCCTTTTAATAGATGAGAGGTTAATTTTGAGACTTAGCTCGTCACTCTGATTTTGAACGACCTTAAGAGAATTTTGAGTTTGAATGACCTTAAGAGAAAACTTAAATCTATGGCCAACCTCAGAGCAAGTATTATTAACTGGCCAGGTGAGAGGATCCTATCTAGCAATATCATGAATAGGCAGAAGAGGACTGAACTAAATTTCCTAGGTGGTATCCAATCAGAGCCCTGAAGAACAGAACTCCACCAATGTAACCCAGAAGTACTAGACACAGATAATTGGCCACAACCCAACAACTGGATTGAGTTTTAAACTAGCATAGAATTGTACCTATGAAAGAAAACATTTGACTGATATACACAGCTCCAAGGAATCATGAAAGCATTATAAATGATCATACGAGTCAGGTCAGCATCTTGGGCAAGCTGTCTGCTTCTGATGTCGTCGTCCTCTCATCCTAGTGTAGTGCAGTTTCCTCTGTTTGAGCATTGCTTTAAGGTGAGTTTGAGGTCAGCAGGCCTCTCTATAGACTAGTCCAGCTTAGGGGACTTTGGAAGTGAGAATTAATCTAAGAGTCAATTTCCCTTCAATTTCACCGTACATGAACTAGTTAAGAGTACCTATAAAAAGGTCCTTCCATCCAGGTTTGAGATAGTTTCTCAAATTAAGTCTTTTTCCAGTCTTGGTTGCACGTTGTGCATGAGGCATCTGATCTTCATCCAAAAAGAGATTACTGAGATAAGCTTCAGAGACAAACCTAGAGTATCCTTAATAATTTAATTAAAACTTATATTAATGTACCCTAACAGCAAAGAACTGTCCAGGAAATGAGTCTTACTAGATACAGACCTCCATTAACAAATTGGGATTTAACATTCATTGAAACATCTTTTTCTCCCTAAAATCACCATCATTTTTAACAAATATAACCAAATTAAGACAACTCCCTTGGTAATATAGGTCTGGGCTCAATAAACTTGGCCTGATGATTTATATAACCATAATTGATTATAGACTTTTTTGCTCTTTTGAGACTTTCTAAAAAAAAAATTTATTTTTTAATTGAAGGATAATTGCTTTACATAATTTTCTTGTTTTCTGTCAAACCTCAACATGAATTGATGAGATTTGTCTAGAGTCTCAACTGAACTTTTAAAATAAATCTTTCAGGGCTAGGAAAGTCAAGCCACAGGCTTATCACAGATTTACATGAATTACTCCCATCTCAAGGTTTCCAAAAATTCATTGACAGTTCTGTACCTGTTAGTGAGATAACCTTCCTAACTTATCTGATAAAGTTTTGGAAACTAAGAGTGTCCAATCTCTGAAGGGTTCAGTTCAGTTCAGTCAGTCAGTCATGTCCGACTCTTTCCAACCCCAAAAACCGCAACATGCCAAGCCTCCCTGTCCATCACCAACTCCCAGAGTCCACCCAAACCCATGTCCATTGAGTCAGTGATGCCTTCCAACAATCTTATCCTCTGTCGTCCCCTTCTCCTCCTGCCCTCAATCTTTCCCACCATCAGGGTCTTTTCAAATGAGTCAGCTCTCCACATCAGGTGGCCAAATTATTGGAATTTCAGCTTCAACATCAGTCCCTCCAATGAACACCCAGGACTGATCTCCTTTAGAATGGACTGGTTAGATCTCCTTGCAGTCCAAAGGATTCTCAAGAGTCTTCTCCAACACCACAGTTCAAAAGCATTAATTCTTCATCTCTCAGCTTTCTTAATAGTCCAACTCTCACATCCATACATGACTATTGAAAAACCATAGGCTTGACTAGACGGACCTTTGTTGACAAAGTAACGTCTCTGCTTCCTAATATTCTGTCTAGGTTGGTCACAGCTTTCCTTCCAAGGAGCAAGTGTCTTTTAATTTCATGGCTGCAATCAGCATCTGCAGTGATTTTGGAGCCCAGAAAAATAAAGTCAGCCACTGTTTCCACTGTTTCTCCATCTCTTTGCCATGAAATGATGGGACTGGATGCCATTATCTTAGTTTTCTGAATGTTGAAATTTAAGCCAACTTTCCCCCTCTCCTCTTTCACTTTCATCAAGAGGATCTTTAGTTCTTCTTCACTTTCTGCCATAAGGGTGGTCTCATCTGCATATCTGAGGTTATTGATATTTCTCCCAGAAATCTTGATTCCAGCTTGTGCTTCTTCCAGTCCAGCATTTCTCATGATGTACTCTGCATAGAAGTTAAATAAGCAGGGTGACAATATACAGCTTTAACATACTCCTTTTCCTATTTGGAACCAGTCTGTTGTTCCATGTCCAGTTCTAACTGTTGCTTCCTGACCTGCATACAGGTTTCTCAAGAAGCAAGTCAGGTGGTCTGGTATTCCCATCTCTTTCAGAATTTTCCACAGTTTACTGTGATCCACACAGTCAAAGTCTTTTGCATAGTTAATAAAGCAGAAATAGATGTTTTTCTGGAACGCTCTTGGTTTTTGATGATCCAGCGGATGTTGGCTATTTGATATCTGGTTCCTCTGCCTTCTCTAAAACCACTTGAACATCTGGAAGTTCCCGGTTCATGTATTGCTGAAGCCTGGCTTGGAGAATTTTGAGCATTACTTTACTAGGGTGTGAGATGAGTGCAATTGTATCATGGTTTGAGGATTCTTTGGCATTACATTTCTTTGGGATTGGAATGAAAATGGACCTTTTCCAGTCTTGTGGCCACTGCTGAGTTTTCCAAATTTGCTGACATATTGAGTGCAGCACTTTCACAGCATCATCTTTTAGCATTTGAAATAGCTCAACTGGAATTCCATCACATCCATTAGGTTTGTTCCTAGTAATGCTTCCTAAAGCCCACCTGACTTCACATTCCAGAATGTCTGGCTCTAGCTGAGTGTGAGTGATCACATCTTTGTGATTATCTGGGTCGTGAAGATCTTTTTTGTACAGTTCTTCTATGTATTCTTGCCACGTCTTCTTAATATCTTCTCCTTCTGTTAGGTCCATACCATTTCTGTTTTTTATTGAGCCCATCTTTGCATGAAATGTTCCCTTGGTACCTCTAATTTTCTAGAAGAGATCTCTAGTTTTTCCCATTCTATTGTTTTCCTCTATTTCTTTGCACTGATCACTGAAGAAGTCTTTCTTATTTCT
Organism: Bos mutus; assembly: GCF_027580195.1. Lineage (NCBI taxonomy): Eukaryota > Metazoa > Chordata > Mammalia > Artiodactyla > Bovidae > Bos > Bos mutus. The sequence goes on from NW_027219129.1 coordinate 6,953, forward strand.
CCTTGCTATTCTTTGGAACTCTGCATTCAAATTGGTATATCTTTCCTTTTTTCCTTTGCTTTTCACTTCTCTTCTTTTCACAGCTATTTTTAAGGCCTCTCAGACAGCCAGTTTGCTTTTTGCATTTCTTTTTCTTGGGGATGGTCTTGATTCCTGTCAACTCTACAATGTCACGAACCCCCATCCATACTTCATCAGGCACTATGTCTGTCAGATCCAGTCCCTTAAATCTATTTCTCACTTCTACTGTATAGTCACAAGGGATTTGATTTAGGTCATACCTGAATGGTCTAGTGGTTTTCCCTACTTTCTTCAATTTCAGTCTGAATTTGGCAATAAGGAGTTCATCAATCTGATCCATAGTCCACTCCCGGTCTTGTTTTTGCTGACTGTATAGAATCTTCTCCATCTTTGGCTGCAAAGGATATAATCAATCTGACTTTGGTGTTGACCATCTTGTGATGTCCATGTGTAGACTCTTCTCTTGGGTTGTTGGAATAGGGTGTTTGCTATGACCAGTGTGTTCTCTTGGCAGAAGCCTTTGCCCTGCTTCATTCTGTATTCCAAGGCCAAATTTGCCTGTTACTCCAGGTGTTTCTTGACTTCCTACTTTTGCATTCCTGAAGGGTTCAGATAGAGAGAAAAGATAAATGTTTCAATTTGTGTATAAAATATAATTTTCCCAAATTGCTGTCATAATTAGTTTCGGGAAGGTTTTTTTTTCCCATACACCTGGAAAACACATATTCTAACCAGCAATTTTTCAGATACAAAGCATAGAAGTTATAAGCATATTCATCAGTCCTTCTGTTAAGCTTTATGAAGTCATCAGGTTTTCCATTAGAATCCTTACCCAGTTCAGAAAATGGTATTTATCCATAAGTCCCTTCTGTACATCTTTTTGAAGAGCAAGTATTTTTGCGAAACTTGATTAGTGCTATGACAATATTTTGAGATAGTAATTAGAATAATGCCTGATAACATTTTTCCCAAACATATCAGAATTTTAGGAGTGCCGTATGGTTTCTATGATATCTATATTAGTAACATTTACCATACAATATAACCCAAGACTTATTACTCACTTGACAATACTTCCCATGTCATTCTGTATAGAAAATGAGCCTAATTACTCTTGTGTGGACAGAATATGCAGTCTCTCTTTGGGGTGTTTGACTTTCACGGGCCCTCTGAAAAACCCACTCCAGTGTTCTTGCATGAGAGTCCAAAGTCAGCTAGAAATCAAGTTCTTCATTACAATGACTTAGGAAGTTTTGTCAACAAATATCAAAAAGGTTTAGAACACTCAGCCAGATAGGATTATAGGTCATTGTGAAACAATAGCTTTTCATATAGCTAAAGTAACAATAAAAGATTTCAGAACAGATCATCTTAAGAGATAAAGAAATTTAAATCTGTTATCAAAGGCAGTTCACCATCTGAAAAAAGGTGTCATCTTAACAGACAGAAAAGCTAAATTCAAGTTTTGCAACAGACAGAAAAGCAAAATTCAAAGCTAAATAAGTTTTACTTTATTTAAAAGGCAAACTTAATTAAATTTATTTTACACTTATTTTAAACCATGTACAAAACTCACTTCTCATGGTTCACTTTTCATGGTTCACTTTCTGTACCCATTACTTTGTTCTTCCATCCTAAAAAGCCACCTGTAAGTCAGGCTTACTTCATTTTCCCTTCACAAAATGCAGTTCCATTCCTCATAGCTTCTTTACTGAAAACACACTTCATAATTTCCTTAAGTAACCAAGAATTCACTTTTTTTTTTTTTTTTTGCAAGTTGGTCCATTTTTAACAATGAGTCAAAAGAAGCTGTTTTTGGCCTCCCAAACTGCCCATCCCTTTTTATTGAGGTTAACATATTTCAGAATTTTAAGTAAACAGATGCAGTAACTGGGTAAAGTTTCCCCAGGTCCATCCTCCAGGAACTGCTGTCATTATCAGCAATGCCATCCAGTCTTCAAGGGGGATATCAGCCTGAATCTGCTCTGTAATTATTGCAGAGCTCCAATTTGCTTTATCCGTGTCAACAGTTCCCCTCGCTCATGAATATTTACTAGATCAGTGCATCCACCTATGCAGTCTTTACCGATGAAGACCCAAGGTACCGTTCTGGCTCCTGTGAGCTGTTGCAAGTAATCTTGTATCTCACTGGTGTCACCGTTGGCACCAATGAGATACAAGATTTGGATATCGACAAATTCCAAAAGCCCTTGTTTGAAGGGCAGTTGACTGAGGAGCTCCTGAGTCCTTCTGCAGTAGGGGCAGGTGGGCTTGATGAACATGACCACCTTCCCAGACTGGATCTTGCTGTTCATGAATGCTTGAGACATGCTGCCTCTCCTGGGAGGACACCTTAACTGCCAAGAACTGACTTTTATATTAGTATTTTATAGATTGGTGAGCATAAATACCAGTGATAATTTCTAAAACCTTTGCTTTCTTAGAGAGAACATTTTAGGATGACACCAAACAAAATGAGGGCAAAATGAGGACTGTAGCCCGGGAGGCAGCATCTCAGATAGCTCTGAGAGACTGCTTCAAAGTGGCAGTGTGGAAGGTCAATATATAAGGTTTTGGTGAATGGGAAGTTCAATACCATGAAGCACTTATTTTACAAAAGGTTTTTTGTTGGTCATGAGGATATGATGTCACCATAAAAGGTGACATCTCCTTCTCTAGATAGGAGGAAATGCAATGATTGAGACCATAAAATCTGTTCCTAAAAACATTAAAAAAAAAAAAAATCCAACTGTCTAAAGACCCATCTCACTGGATGCCCTGGAGCGTGGAGTGCCTCACTCCACAGCTGTTGAAGGGCAACAGCTATAGGATCATGGGGTTCACTCTCCATAGGGACAGACGGCAAATGCCTTTGTTGTTCAGTCACTGGCAGTGCTCTTGGTCAATGCCACTTTGTAGTTGACAGGCGTTTGCTATGACCAGTGTGTTCTCTTAACAAAATCGTTAGCTTTGCCCTGCTTCATTCTGTACTCCAAGGCCAAACTTGCCTGTTACTCCAGGTATCTCTTGACTTCCTACTTTTGCATTCCAGTCCCCTATAATGAAAAGGACATCTTTTTTTGGGTGTTAGTTCTATGAAATCTGTAGGTCTTCATAGAACTGTTCAACTTCAGCTTCTTTGGAATTAGTGGCTGGGGCATAGACTTGGATTACTGTGATATTGAATGGCTTGCTTTGGAAATGAACAGAGATCATTCTCTGTAGTTTTTGAGATTGCATCCAAGTACTGCATTTTGGACTCTTTTGTTGACTATGATAGCGACTCCATTTCTTCTAAGGGATTCTTGCCCACAGTAGTAAATATAATGGTCATCTGAATTAAATTCACCCATTCTGGTCCATTTTAGGTCACTGATTCCTAGAAAGTTGATGTTCACTCTTGCCATCTCCTGTTTGACCACTTCCAATTTACCTTGATTCATGGACCTAACATTCCAGGTTCCCACACAATACATTCTTTAAGGCTTCGGACTTTACTTCCACCACCAGAGACATCCAAACTGGGCATTGTTTTTGCTTTGGCTCAGCCTCTTCACACCTTTTGGAGCTATTTGTCTGCTTTCCTCCAGTAGCACACTGGGCATCTACCAACCTGGGGAGTCCATCTTTCAGTGTCGTATCTTTTTGCCTTTTCATAGTGTTGATGCTAGCAAAGTAATGCTCAAAATTCTCCAAGCTAGGCTTCAACAGTACATGAACCAAGAACTTCCAGACATTCAAGCTGGATTTAGAAAAGGCAGAGGAACAAGAGATCAAATTTCTAACATCCAAAAATCAAGAGAATGTCAGAAAAACATCTGCGTCACTGACTACACTACAGCCTTTTACTGTGTGGATCACAACAAATTTTGGAAAATTCTTAAAGAGATGGGAATACCAGACCACCTTACCTGCTTCCCGAGAAACCTGTATGCAGGTCAAGAAGCAACAGTTAGAACCAAACATGGAACAATGGACTGGTTCCAAATTGGGAATGGAGTACAAAGAAGTACGTCAAGGCTGTATATTGTCACTCTGCTTATTTAACTTAGCTTCAGAGTACATCATGCAAAATGCTAGGCTGGATGAAGCACCAGCTGGAATCAAGATTGCTGGGAGAAATATCAATAACCTCAGATATGCAGATGATAGCACCCTTAATGCAGAAAGTGAAGAGGAACTGAAGTGAAAGAAGAGAGTGGAAAAACTGGCTTAAAATTCAACATTCAAAAAACTAAGATCACAACATCTGGTCCCATCACTTCATGGCAAATAGATGGGGAAACAATGGAAACAGTGAGAGACTTTATTTTCTTAGGCTCCAAAATCACTGCAGAAGGTGACTGCAGCCATGAAATTAAAAGACACTTGCTCCTTGGAAGAAAAAGTATGACCAACCTAGACAGCATATTTAAAAGCAGAGACATTACTTTGCCCACAAAGCTTTTATTGTTCCAGTAGTCATTTTTCCTGGTAGTCATGTATAGATGTGAGAGTTGGGCCATAAAGAAGGCTGAGTGTTGAAGAATTGATGCTTTTGAGTGATGGTGTTGGAGAAGACTCTTGAGAGTCCCTAGGAAGGTAAGGAGATCAAACCAGTCAATCCTAAAGCAGATCAACCTGGAATATTCATTGGAAGGACTGAAGATAAAGCTTCAATATTTTGGCCACCTGATGCAAAGAAGTGACTCATTAGAAAAGACCCTGATGCTGGGAAAGATTGAAGGCAGGAGGAGAAGGGGGCAGAGGATGAGATGGTTGGATGGCATCACTGACTCAATGGACATGAGTTTGAGCAAGCTCCAGGAGATGGGAAGGACAGGGGAGCCTGGTGTGCTGCAGTCCATGGGGTCACAAAGAGTTGGACACAACTTGAGCAACTGAACAACAACTCAAGAAGAGGAAGCAGAAAAGAGAGAGAAGGACACTCTCCCCCTCCCCACTTCTCCTTTTATTATAAAACTGTAGCCCACTAATTACTCTGTCCAGCACCCTCTCCCCCTCTGCTTGTAAGACTCACAAGTGTCCTAGCTTTTTTTGTTTGTTTGTTTATTTTCAATCAGCACAGGCTGCCATAGAAATATGATATAGATGTCTAGAGACACAGAAAAGATCTTGTTGCTAGCGCAGGAGACAGGGTAGATGGTATGTGAGGAGGAAGAAATTTTACTGTCTGAGTGCTGCTCACAGGATCTGAAAATCGACATTCTTCTTAATTTGGGGATTTTTCTCCTATGTTCTAAGTCTAACCCTGTTAAAACTCAAGTCTGTAAATTTAGGTATTCTACCTGCTATTTATGTATTTTTAAAAAAATAAATACTTATTTATTATTTATTTGGCTGCAATGACTCTTAGTTGTGGCAAGTGGGATTTAGTTTCCCATCCAGGAATGGAACCTGGGCCCACTGCATTGGAAGCATGGAGTCTTAGTTACTGGACCACCAGGGAAGTCCTCAAATATCTCTAAGCTGGTAAGTTTCACATTGCAATGCCTGTTTTGTGACTAAGTTTTAAAATGAAACTATGAGATCTCTATTGGGATATATGTATTGCTCAGGTTAATATGTAGGTGAGCTCTATTTAACTGTCTTTTTAAAAAGTGTTTACAAATTAAACATTTCTAAATATAATAGAAACTAAGCTAAATGGATTTTGGATTCAGATGACCCAAGAAACATTTAGTATTAAATTAACATCTGGCATTAAAGTTTGTTGTTTGCTTGTTATTTAATAGAGACATGTCATTTAGACACATCACTATTAAGCACAACATTTTTATGGTACCCAGGTTTACTCAAAGTCAGTAAGTATATTTGTTGTAAAGTTTGTCAGCAACAAAATTAACTCATGGCTTTCCCGGAGGCTCAGCAGTAAAGAATCCCCTTACCAATGCAGGAGACGTGGATTCGATCCCTGATCTGGGAAGATCCCACATGCTGTGGAGCAACTAAGCCCGTGTGACCCAACTACCGAGCCTGTGCTCTAAAGCCTGGAAGCCACGACTACTGAAGCCCACGTGCCCTAGAGCCCGTGCTCTGCAAAAGAGAAGCCAGCGCAGTGAGAAGCCAGTGCACCTCAGCAAACAGTAGCCCCTGCTTGCTGCAAATAGAGAAAGTCCGAGCAGCAACACAGACCCAGCACAGCCAAAATTAAATAAATAAGTATTTTTGAAATATGTTTTTCAGTTGGGGTATACTTTGTACAATTTTTAGTGATCAAGACACTCACTTTCCTGGACCAATTTTACAAGCCTATGTTATCAATTTACCAGACTCATTTTACAAACAAATTAATCTTAACTTGGCTATGTTTGGGACAAATGAGGGTGATTTAAGAAGAAAGGAATTATGTTTTAATAGATATTAAATTTTAGTTTGGCTGAGATCAGTATCTACTGTCTAAAACTCACTTTTTAAATAGCGCTTTTGTCATATTATTCTAAAGTTTAATTGAGTTGTTAGGAAGATAGTCTAGGCTTGGGTCTGAAGTTCAGCAGTGTAAGCTATCTTTGGATGCAGATCAGATGCCCATAATCTATAACCAGGGATTATATGTTCTAGAAAAAAAAAATCACATCATTTAAAGGACTGTGTCCAGCCTGGATAAATGCCTCTTATGAGGTATTCTCAACATCCTGCACAAGGATACTGAAGGGAATCAACTTCCAGGATTTACCCTCCTCCCCTGACCCTTTACTTCCAATTTGCAGCCAAACCAGTTCCTGAAAGCTCCCTGTCAATGCCACTGGACACACACTCTGTACTATTCCTTTGGGACAGTTTCTCAGCCATTCACACCTGGCTGAGAGACTACTCGGAAGGGATAACATCCAAAGCTGTAAGCACAAGTCCTGATTAAACTGCACAGTGAAGTGGGACACAGGAACGTAACTTCTGGATAGCTAACTACTGCTCGAGGGATGGGAATGGCAAGGACTGTCTCAGCCGGGGCTCCAGCCAAGGCCACTAGCCCAGAGTCAAGGGCACCCAAGGGTGAGGAGACTGCCCACTATATTCAGGAGCTCCTTCTCTGTACCCCGAGTTGCCCAAGGGCCAAATCTCAGCCCAGACAGCACCTGCAGCGTGTAAGTTACGGACCAATTGCCCCATGGCTCCGCCTCTGTGAGAAGCGCCTTTCTCCATGTCCATCTTTCTCTGCCTTTCTCCTTGTCCATCTCCTTGTCCATAGTCAGCAGAAGATAAATTGATACATTTTGCTGAGAACCCTGAACTTTCCAGGATGGAGTTTACCCAGTTAATGAGATCTTTTGATCTCATCCAGAGGGAGATTTGCAGACTCTCCCACAGGCAGGTAGGGTCCGTGCTGACCCAGTGGCAGCCCAAGCCCAACAGGGCCATGCGGGGGGTGGGGGGCACTGCCACTGTCCCTGAGGCAGATCCGGCTACATGATTGTTTAACAGAGGTTATGAAAACACTTACAGTAAAACCTGTCCATTATGAAAAAGTGCAGGTAGTACAACAGGGGTGAGATGAAAATCGGAAAGCATTTCAAGAGAGGTTGGTAGAAGCTTCAAAAAAAATATAGCAGGGGCTTTTCTGGTGGCTCACTGGGAAAGAATCCACGTGCCAATGCAGGACACATGGGCTCTATCTCTGATCCAGGGAGATCCCATGTTTGATGGAGCAATTAAGCCCAGAAGCTGAAACTACTGAAGCCCAGGCCCTAGAGCCTGCGCTCTGAAACAAGAGAAGCCACTGCAGTGAGAAGCCCATGCTGAGAAAAGCCCACACAGCAACAAAGACAGAGCATAGACAAAATATATATATAGGAGTGTGGATCCCTTCTCCCTCGAGGGACAGGCCCTTTTGGCTATGCATTTCATAGCCCACCCTGCCACAGACATCAGGAGCGAGATTCAAAAAGCAACTGCTAGTCCTCAGACCCCTCTGAGCGATTTGCTCCAAGTGGCTTATTCAGTTTTTGATAATAGGGACATGGTTGAAAAGGCTGAACATTCCCAGAGAAATACACAAAGGGCTGAAATGATGATTGTAGTTTTGTCCACTTAGAGACCACCAGAGGGGAGGTCAGTCTTTGCAGGCCAAGCTGGCCATGATGGACCACAAAGCCCACAGGTACCCAGACCAACCCAGGGTGCCCTGTGTGGACAGAAGGGCACTGGAGGAGAGACTGTGGCAGACTCGCCCTTTTATAGACAGCTAGGGAACTGGAGGAGGGAATGCCCCAGACACCTGAGATCCATGGGGCCCCTCGGCCTTGGATGGTTTCCCAACACTGAGGGGCCCTGAGGTCACAAGTGGCTCTGCCTACAGCACCGTGTATATGACTAGTGCTGAAGCTCGAGGGGTCACTGAAGCGGGGGCCAAGATGGAATTCCTCGGACACCAGTGCAGTCCTTTCCATCTTAACCCGAAGGGCTGGAAATTTTAACAACCATAAAAAACACATAATCAGAACATCAGTACCAACACAGGCCCACTTTCCAGAAACCCCTTCATGCTCCAACAATGGTCAGTGGTTTCTACATCGATTTTTGTGCCTGTCACCTCTCTTTTAACTCAAGGGACTTACTAGTTAAATTAGGCTCCACTCTGATTCTTGAGGGACAAGGAAGCCACCCTTATGACCAAATGATACTAACAAAACTAAAAAACAGATTAACTCCATAACTGAGATAAAAGACTTAATAGACGCTGCAGTACGAAACACTGAGGTTCTGGGCCTAGCTACAAATAAACAGACTGAGGCCCTACATGATGCTCTTCCAGATTTGGAACCTGTTTTGAGCAATGTAGCCCAGCTGGTAAAGAATCCGCCTGCAATGCTGTTACTGAAAGGTATGTGTTGGGGTCCAGGCATGTTTTGTACCCCTCCCTCATCAGACAGACTCCTCAGGTTCTCTTGGGCCTCACCCCAGGAATGTGCACAGAGCCTCAGATGATTCTGATCTGGATCCTGCATTGAGCACCAGGGCTCTTAGCCTCCACTTCTGAGACTGAGATCAGGCCCTGGGGGAGAGAAGGGCGCTCTGCTCTGAGTGGGGCTGGACCAGGGCCTGCTGTGTGACCTGAAGGGCATCGTGGGGTGAGTGGAGGTGCCCCCTGCTGCTGTGTGCATGATGCCTCACCAGGAGGGAAGTGTGATCTGAGGGACAGTGTGGGAAAGTCCCATGTTGGACTCTGTGCAGGAGTTGACCATCCTGAGTCCCTCCTGAGACAGTGGCCACAGGGGACTGTGTGTTCCTCATGGTGAGGGCTTCCCTGTGTGTGTGGTTGGGGCTCAGGAAGGGGGTGTGTTGATCCTAAGCATTAAACAGCATGTTTTCCACTTTCATGATAGAACTGTGAAGACTCATGGACGAAGAAGCCCAGAAGAGGAAAAAGCAGGAGTCAGGCATGGCTCTTTCTCAGGTAGGGTCATATTCTCAGTGGATTCTCACACTGCCTTCCTGAAATGCCCTTCTCAAGACTGGCTCATCATGTCTGACTCTGAAGTGTCCTGTCTGACTACTGTACATGGACACTCACCCAGGGCCTTCCCTCAGGGCCTGTCGTCTCCACTTAGATCCCTGTCCCCATGACCTGGTGACCTGGACCTTGTGAGGAGGCTCCCCTGGGCACCGTCCTGGGCAGGGCTTCTCACCCATGGGTAGAAGATGGGGTCTCAGTGCTGTTGGGCAATACGGACTGTTTAGGGCCCATCTGCATGCACTGTCTGCTCTCAGTCAACCAGGGTAAAGAAGCTGTATGTGGACCTCAGGTATTAACATGTACAGTACACGGTAAAATCTGCAAAAGAGGCCAATGAGTGGGAATCAGTTCTGACTTTTTACAGTACATTTAAAACTAAATGAGCACCTCCTTGAAAACTTAAGTGTTTGGGAATGGAATGGAATGTTCAGAAAGAGATCTCAGGACTAGATGGTGTTTCATATCATTGTCTGTTTTATCTTTTTCTTCATTTTCAGTTTCTTTTTTTCCTTTTTTAAATTCTTTTCATTTTTTCTAGTCTTTCCATTGTCTATTTAAATCATGAAATCAAGTTTACTAACATTTTTTGTCTTTTCTTCTTGGTTGCAAGTTTCGTCTTGCAGGATCTTAGTTCCTGAGGAGGAATTGAACCTAAAACCCCTTCAGCAGAAATGCAGGGTCTTAAGCACTGGACCACCAGGAAAGTCCCAACTTTACTCATTTTGATTCATTATTTATTTTGGAAACAATATTTAATGTAGGAAATTAGAGACTAAGAATTGGCTCCAAATAGCTTTCCATTGAATTATCAGAATATTATTTCTACTGAAATGATCCTTACCTCTTTTTCTTCTTCTCCTTTTGTGTGAAAATAAAAACTCTGCTCAGGGCCTATTGGTGAAATGTATTTTCATATCAGGGACAGTTGACCTTCAAGGATGTGGCCATCAAATTCACTCCTGAGGCATGGGAATGCCTGAACCCTGTTCAGAGGGCCTTGTACCAGGATGTGATGATAGAGACCCTCAGAAACATGCTCTCTGTGGTTAAGGATAACTTGCCTCTGAAGTTTGGGGTCTGCCCTGGGGGTGGGTCTCTACATTTTCTCTGTATGCCTCTTGGTAGCCCGTTTTTAGTGACTGAGCTCAAAGCCCTGTTGACTCAGACAAGAAAAGCCTCATGATTGGCATTAGGAATTTAAACTTGTCCTTTCTTCAGGTGATCTGTCCACTACATGATACACAAAGAGTTTTTCCAGAGCTTGAGTATTTTTAAAGTTGATTTCAACCTTTTGAAATATCTAATTTCCTATTTTCTACCCCTATGGTCCTGGTTTAGTAGTTCTTTAAAAGTAATAGATATTGGAGAGGAGCCAAGATGGTGGAGGAGTAGGATGGGGAGAACACTTTCTCCCCCACAAATTCATCAAAAGAGCATTTAAACGTCGAATAAATTCCATAAAACAACTTCTGAATGCCGGCAGAGGACATCAGGCACCCAGAAAAGCAACCCAACTCTTTGAAAGGAGGTGGGAAAAAATATAAAAGACAAAAAAAGAGACAAAAGAGGGAGGGACGGAGTTCTGTCCCGGGAAGGGAGTCTTAAAAAGAGAGAACTTTCCAAACACCAGGAAACCTTCTCACCGCCGAATCCGTGCCGAGCTTTGGAAGCACAGAGGGCAACATAACAGGGAGAAAAAATAAATAAACAATTAAAACTCACAGATTGCGAGCCCTACGGTAACTCCCCCAGCGGAGAAGGAGCGCAGACGCCTGCACACGCCATTAGCAGGCGGGGGCTGGGCAGGGAGGCGCGACGTGGGCTGCATCGCTTAGAGTAAGAATCTGGCCTGAATACCCTGAGCGCTATCTGAGCGAAATAATTTGGGCTAGCAAACCAGACTGTGGGATATCTACCACGCAAAAAGCCAGCCCTAACCTAAGACACCACCAGGCCCGCGCACGGAACAAAGGACTGAACAGAGATAGCCGGCTGCAGACCTTCCCCCTCCGGTGACAGGCAGCCAGAGCCGGAAGGGGGCAATCGCAGCCCCAGAGAGACATTATCTATAAAACTATAAGCAGGCTTCTTTGCTAACTAAAAGTTTTTGGGGGTCTGGACGGTCAACATCTGCCTGAGAAGGTGTGCCGGTTTTACACCCAGATAACCGAGTAGTGGGGAGGCGATAAGTGGCAGCATTGGCACTCACCAAACACCTCATCACCTGAGCTGCTTGGACCTGGGAAGAGCACAAAACGCAGGCCCAACTGAGTCTGCGCCTCTGAGGGCTACCCGAGTGCCTGAACCTGAGCGACTTGGACCTGGGAGGTACATGCAGCCCAGGGCCGGCCTCGGATTGTTCTCAGTGGAACAACCTAGAGCCCGAGCAGTGTGGGCAGGGAGGCTACATGCGCCGTGAGTGGGGGCAGACCCAGTGTGTCTGAGGCACTGCGAGCGCACGCCAGTGTTATTTGTTTGCAGCATCCCTCCCTCCCTCCCCACAGCGCGACTGAACAAGTGAGCCTAAAAAAAAAAAAAAAGTGTCCTCCACCATCCCCTTTGTGTTAGGGCAGAAACCAGACACTGAAGAGACCAGCAAATAGAAGAAGTTATAACAGAGGGAAACGCCTTGGAAGCTACAGGCAATAGATTAAACCCTGTGGTTACTACGGACTACATAGGAAGGGGCCTATAGATCTTGAGAAATATAAGTCGGACCAAGGAACTAGCCAAAAATGAACTGAACGTGCAATACTCACAACAAAACCAAAGAAAGTCCTAGATATATTTTTACTATTTTTACTATCATTCTTTCTTTTTTTTTTTAATTAAAAAAAAATTTTTTAAGTCCTCTATTGTTCTTTTAATTTTCACTTTTATAACCTATTACTTTGCAAAAAAAAAAAAAAACCCTATTTTTTCCTTCTTCAGCAAACTTCATATATATATATATTATAATTTTTTGACCTTGTTTTTTTTTTTCTTCTTTAACATTGTATTTTTGAAATTCCAAACTCTACTCTAGATTTTTAATTTTAGCTTTTTGTATATGTTATCAATTTTGTACCTATAGTTTTTTTATAATTTCTGTGACTTTTTCTTTTCTCTGTTTCTCTCTCTTCTTCTTTTATATAACATTGTATATCTGAAATTCCAAACTCTATTCTAGATTTTTAATTTATGCTTTTTGGTATTTGATATCAATTTTGTACCTGTATTTTCTTTATAATTTTGCGACATTGTTTTTGTTTGTTTGTTTGTTTTCTCTCTTTATTTTTCTTCTTCTTCTTTTTTAACATTGTATTTTTGAAATTCCAAACTCTACTCTAGATTTTTAATTTTTGCTTTTTGGTATTAGTTATCAAATTTGTACCTGTATTTTCGTTATAATTTTCATGACCTTGTTTGTTTTTGTTTGTTCGTTTTTTCTCTCTTTCTTTTCCTTCTTCTTTTCTTTAACATCGTATTTTTGAAATTCCAAACTCTACTCTAGATTTTTAATTTTTGCTTTTATGTATTTGTTACCAATTTTGTACCTTTAAGAACCCAATCTTCAGGACCAATTTTTCACTAGGGAGTGAGATTACTGGCTTGACTGCTCTCTCTCCCTTTGGACTCTCCTTTTTCTCCACCAGGTCGCCTGTGTCTCCTCCCTAACCCCTCTCTACTCTACCCAACTCTGTGAATTTCTGTGTGTTCCAGACGGTGGAGAACACTTAGGGAACTGATTACTGGCTGGATCTGTCTCCCTCCTTTTCAATCCCCCCTTTTATCCTTCTGGCCACCTCTGTCACCTTCCTCCTTCTTCTCTTCTCTGTATAACTCCGTGAACATCTCTGAGTGGTCCAGTTGTGGAGTGCACATAAGGAAGTGACTACTGGCTAGCCCACTCTCTCCACTACTGATTCCACCTCATCTCATTTGGGTCACCTCTAACTCCCTCCTCCCTCTTCTCTTCTCCATGTAACGCTGTGAACCTCTCTGAGTGACCCTCACAGTAGAGAAACTTTTCATCTTTAACGTAGATGTTTTATCAATGGTGCTGTATAGAAGGAGAAGTTTTGAAACTACTGTAAAAATAAGACCAATAACTGGAAGCAGGAGGCTTAAGTCCAAACCCTGACTCCAGGGAACTCCTGACTCCAAGGAACATTAATTGACAGGAGCTCATCAAACGCCTCCATACCGACACTGAAACCAAGCACCACACAAGGGCCAACAAGTTCCAGGGCAAGACATACCAAGCAAATTCTTCAGCAACAAAGGAACACAGCCCTGAGCTTCAAGATACAGGCTGCCCAAAGTCAACCCAAAACCATACACATCTCATAACTCATTACTGGACATTTCATTGCACTCCAGAGGGAAGAAATACAGCTCCACCCACCAGAACACCGACACAAGCTTACCTAACCAGGAAACCTTGACAAGCCACCTGTAAAACCCACACACAGCGAGGAAATGCCACAATAAAGAGAACTCCACAAACTGCCAGAATACAGAAAGGACACCCCAAACTCAGCAATTTAAACAAGATGAAGAGACAGAGGAATACCCAGCAGATAAAGGAACAGGATAAATGCACACCAAACCAAACAAAAGAGGAAGAGATAGGGAATCTACCTGATAAAGAATTTCGAATAATGATAGTGAAATTGATCCAAAATCTTGAAATTAAAATGGAATCACAGATAAATAGCCTGGAGACAAGGATTGAGAAGATGCAAGAAAGGTTTAACAAGGACCTAGAAGAAATAAAAAAGAGTCAATATATAATGAATAATGCAATAAATGAAATTAAAAACACTCTGGAGGCAACAAATAGTAAAATAACAGAGGCAGAAGATAGGATTAGTGAATTAGAAGATAGAATCGTAGAAATAAATGAATCAGAGAGGATAAAAGAAAAACGAATTAAAAGAAATGAGGACAATCTCAGAGACCTCCAGGACAATATTAAACGCTACAACATTCGAATCATAGGGGTTCCAGAAGAAGAAGACAAAAAGAAAGACCATGAGAAAATACTTGAGGAGATAATAGTTGAAAACTTCCCTAAAATGGGGAAGGAAATAATCACCCAAGTCCAAGAAACCCAGAGAGTCCCAAACAGGATAAACCCAAGGAGAAACACCCCAAGACACATATTAATCAAATTAACAAAGATCAAACACAAAGAACAAATATTAAAAGCAACAAGGGAAAAACAACAAATAACACACAAGGGAATACCCATAAGGATAACAGCTGATCTTTCAATAGAAACTCTTCAAGCCAGGAGGGAATGGCAAGACATACTTAAAGTGATGAAAGAAAATAACCTACAGCCCAGATTATTGTACCCAGCAAGGATCTCATTCAAGTATGAAGGAGAAATCAAAAGCTTTACAGACAAGCAAAAGCTGAGAGAATTCAGCACCACCAAACCAGCTCTCCAACAAATACTAAAGGATATTCTCTAGACAGGAAACACAAAAACGGTGTATAAATTCGAACCCAAAACAATAAAGTAAATGGCAACGGGATCATACTTATCAGTAATTACCTTAAACGTAAATGGGTTGAATGCCCCAACCAAAAGACAAAGACTGGCTGAATGGATACAAAAACAAGACCCCTACGAGAGACCCACCTCAAAACAGGGGACACATATGGACTGAAAGTGAAGGGCTGGAAAAAGATTTTCTGTGCAAATAGGGACCAAAAGAAAGCAGGAGTAGTAATACTCATATCAGATAAAATAGACTTTAAAACAAAGGCTGTGAAAAGAGACAAAGAAGGTCACTACATAATGATCAAAGGATCAATCCAAGAAGAAGATATAACAATTATAAATATATATGCACCCAACACGGGAGCACCGCAGTATGTAAGACAAATGCTAACAAGTATGAAAGGAGAAATTAACAATAACACAATAATAGTGGGAGACTTTAATACCCCACTCACACCTATGGATAGATCAACTAAACAGAAAATTAACAAGGAAACACAAACTTTAAATGATACAATAAACCAGTTAGACCTAATTGATATCTATAGGACATTTCATCCCAAAACAATGAATTTCACCTTTTTCTCAAGCGCACATGGAACCTTCTCCAGGATAGATCACATCCTGGGCCATAAAGCTAGCCTTGGTAAATTCAGAAAAATAGAAATCATTCCAAGCATCTTTTCTGATCACAATGCAGTAAGATTAGATCTCAGTTACAGGAGAAAAATTTTAAAAATTCCAACATATGGAGGCTGAACAACACGCTGCTGAATAACCAACAAATCACAGAAGAAATCAAAAAAGAAATCAAAATTTGCATAGAAATGAAAGAAAATGAAAACACAACAACCCAAAGCCTGTGGGACACGGTAAAAGCAGTCCTAAAGGGGAAAGTTCATAGCAATACAGGCACACCTCAAGAAACAAGAAAAAAGTCAAATAAATAACCTAACTCTACACCTAAAGCAACTAGAAAAGGAAGAAATGAAGAACCCCAGGGTTAGTAGAAGGAAAGAAATCTTAAAAATTAGAGCAGAAATAAATGCAAAAGAAACAAAAGAGACCATAGCAAAAATCAACAAAGCCAAAAGCTGGTTCTTTGAAAGGATAAATAAAATTGACAAACCATTAGCCAGACTCATCAAGAAACAAAAGGAGAAAAATCAAATCAATAAAATTAGAAACGAAAATGGAGAGATCACAACAGACAACACAGAAATACAAAGGATCATACGAGACTACTATCAACAATTATATGCCAATAAAATGGACAATGTGGAAGAAATGGACAAATTCTTAGAAAAGTACAACTTTCCAAAACTCGACCAGGAAGAAATAGAAAATCTTAACAGACCCATCACAAACACGGAAATTGAAACTGGAATCAAAAATCTTCCAGCAAACAAAAGCCCAGGTCCAGACGGCTTCACAGCTGAATTCTACCAAAAATTTAGAGAAGAGCTAACACCTATCCTGCTCAAACTCTTCCAAAAAATTGCAGAGGAAGGTAAACTTCCAAATTCATTCTATGAGGCCACCATCACCCTAATACCAAAACCTGACAAAGATGCCACAAAAAAAGAAAACTACAGGCCAATATCACTGATGAACATAGATGCAAAAATCCTTAACAAAATTCTAGCAATCAGAATCCAACAACACATTAAAAAGATCATACACCATGACCAAGTGGGCTTTATCCCAGGGATGCAAGGATTCTTCAATATCCGCAAATCAATCAATGTAATACAACACATTAACAAATTGAAAAACAAAAACCATATGATTATCTCAATAGATGCAGAGAAAGCCTTTGACAAAACTCAACATCCATTTATGATAAAAACTCTCCAGAAAGCAGGAATAGAAGGAACATACCTCAACATAATAAAAGCTATACATGACAAACCCACAGCAAACATTATCCTCAATGGTGAAAAATTGAAAGCATTTCCTCTAAAGTTAGGAACAAGACAAGGGTGCCCACTTTCACCATTACTATTCAACATAGTTTTGGAAGTTTTGGCCACAGAAATCAGAGCAGAAAAAGAAATAAAAGGAAACCAAATTGGAAAAGAAGAAGTAAAACTCTCACTGTTTGCAGATGACATGATCCTCTACATAGAAAACCCTAAAGATTCCACCAGAAAATTACTAGAACTAATCAATGACTATAGTAAAGTTGCAGGATATAAAATCAACACACAGAAATCGCTTGCATTCCTATACACTAATAAGGAGAAAACAGAAAGAGAAATTAAGGAAACAATTCCATTCACCATTACAACGGAAAGAATAAAATACTTAGGAATGTATCTAACTAAAGAAACTAAAGACCTATATATAGAAAACTATAAAACACTGGTGAAAGAAATCAAAGAGGACACTAATAGATGGAGAAATATACCATGTTCATGGATTGGAAGAATCAATATAGTGAAAATGAGTATACTACCCAAAGCAATTTATAGATTCAATGCAATCCCTATCAAGCTACCAACAGTATTCTTCACAGAGCTATTTTGCAATTTGTATGGAAATATAAAAAAACCTCAAATAGCCAAAGCCATCTTGAGAAAGAAGAATGGAACTGGAGGAATCAACCTACCTGACTTCAGGCTCTACTACAAAGCCACAGTTACCAAGACATATGGTACTGGCACAAAGACAGAAATATAGATCAATGGAATAAAATAGAAAGCCCAGAGATAAATCCACACACATATGGACACCTTATCTTTGACAAAGGAGGCAAGAATATACAATGGATTAAAGACAATCTCTTTAACAAGTGGTGCTGGGAAATCTGGTCAACCCCTTGTAAAAGAATGAAACTAGAGCACTTTCTAACACCATACACAAAAATAAATTCAAAATGGATTAAAGATCTCAACATAAGACCGGAAACTATAAAACTCCTAGAGGAGAACATAGGCAAAACACTCTCTGACATACATCACAGCAGGATCCTCTATGACCCACCTCCCAGAATATTGGAAATAAAAGCAAAAATAAACAAATGGGACCTAATTAACCTTAAAAGCTTCTGCACATCAAAGGAAACTATTAGCAAGGTGAAAAGACAGCCTTCAGAATGGGAGAAAATAATAGCAAATGAAGCAACTGACAAACAACTAATCTCAAAAATATACAGGCAACTCCTACAGCTCAACTCCAGAAAAATAAATGACCCAATCAAAAAATGGGCCAAAGAACTAAACAGACATTTCTCCAAAGAAGACATACAGATAGCTAACAAACACATGAAAAGATGCTCAACATCACTCATTATCAGAGAAATGCAAATCAAAACCACTATGAGGTACCATTTCACACCAGTCAGAATGGCTGCGATCCAAAAGTCTATAAATAATAAATGCTGGAGAGGGTGTGGAGAAAAGGGAGCCCTCTTACACTGTTGGTGGGAATGCAAACTAGTACAGCCACTATGGAGAACAGTGTGGAGATTCCTTAAAAAACTGGAAATAGAACTGCCTTATGATCCAGCAATCCCACTGCTGGGCATACACACTGAGGAAACCAGAAGGGAAAGAGACGTGTACCCCAATGTTCATCGCAGCAGTTTATAATAGCCAGGACATGGAAGCAACCTAGATGCCCATCAGCAGATGAATGGATAAGAAAGCTTTGGTACATATACACAATGGAGTATTACTCAGCCATTAAAAAGAATACATTTGAATCAGTTCTAATGAGGTGGATGAAACTGGAGCCTATTGTACAGATTGAAGTAAGCCAGAAGGAAAAACACCAATACAGTACACTAACGCATATATATGGAATTTAGAAAGATGGTAACAATAACCCTGTGTACGAGACAGCAAAAGAGACACTGATGTATAGAACAGTCTTATGGACTCTGTGGGAAATGGAG
>NW_027219130.1:0-10256 GCF_027580195.1 Bos mutus
CTTGAGTTATTCCATGTCTTAACAATGAGCATTCTAAGGCTGAATAATTCCAAATTTCATCTAAAGTAACATCACAACCAACATTGGCCCAAAACTTGACTCAACCTGTAGCCCAGGGTGAACCTCAAAATAAGACTCCAACCATGTCCCAAGTTGGAGAAGGAAATGGCAACCCACTCCAGTGTTCTTGCCTGGAGAATCACATGGATGGAGAAGCCTGGTAGGCTGCAGTCCATGGGGTCACACAGAGTCGGACACGACTGAAGCAACTTGGCATGCCCCAAGTGCAAGTATCACCTTGAGGTCACATGGAGCCACACGCCTGCCCCTAACACTTAGCTCCAACCATGCCTCACTTTCAGCCACCACCTCAAGTTCACATGGAGACCCAGGCTCAACCACGAACCTTGACTCCAACCATGCAGCAGTTTCAACCTCCACCTCAGGCTCACATGGAGACCCAGGCCTGATCCCAAACCTGGACTCCAGCCATGGCCCAGTTTCAACCAGCACCTAAGCTCAAATAGAGACCCAGTCTTGACCCCTAACCTTGACTCCAATCATGCAGCAGTATCAACCACCACCTCAAGTTCAAATGGAGACCCAGGTCTGACCTGAAATCTCCAGCCATGTTCCAGTTTCAACCAGCACCTTACGCTCACATGGAGATGCAGACTGACCCCTACCTGGACTGCAACCATGTTTCAATGTCAATCACCACCTGAAGCATCCATGGAATCCCAGACCCAGTCCCTATCCTTGGCTACAACCATGCTCCAGTTTCAACCGCCACCTTGGGCTCACATGAATACCCAGGTACAACCTCTACACTTGACAACAACCATGGCCCAGTGTCAACCACAACCACCTCGGCCTCTCATACAGACCCCAGCCCATCCCCTACCCTTGACTCTAACCATGTCCCCATGTCAACCACCACCAGCTTAGGCTCACATGGACACCCAGGCCCAACCCCAAAGTTTGACTCCAATGCCACCTCCTCAGACTCACATGGAAATCCAGGCCCAACCCAAACCCTTGACTCCAAACATGCCCCAGTGTTAAGCACGACCTCAGGCACAGTTAAAGACCACTGTCCATCAATCACCCTCTCTCCAAGTCTGAACATCTTCACAACACCAGATTGGGTCCTGTGAAACATCTTGCCCTACAGTCTCAAATATGGCACAATCTTTCATCTCAAATGCAATTGAAAACCTGGGATGTCACTTTTGGTAAAAGCGACTAGAAAAAGGAAGAACTTTACCCTCTTTGGTTAAGAAATCTCAGCAGGTCTTTAGCCAGGTCACTTCTTACCTTCCCAGGAGAACAGGTCTTCCTGGGCCCACAGCTCTGTCTCCATCCTTCCTGAAGATTTGGCCAGCCCTGAGGTTTGGGAGGAACTGGAGCACCAATTTTCCAAAAGGTTCATGCAGCAACAGTTTGGCCTGCCCTGCAGAATCCGAGCATCCCAGAAACTGATGCAGCCTTAGGATAAATTCCCAAGGTTCTCTGCAGGTCTAGGCAAAATCAGCCAGGACACAGAGAAGATGAGGTCCAAGTGCCCAGCATGAATCCCACCAGGACATGCAATATGATGTAGGGCAGAGTGTGGGGAGGATCCTAAAAGATCTGTTCCTGATCTCAGCCAACCCTCCAGTGAATGATCCAAGAGCAAAACCTGAGTCAGAAAGAGAGTTGAGCCTCAGCAGGAAGCATCCAGAAGTCTCAGGAATCCTTATAGGGAGGAAGGCACAGCAGATCCACGAGAGTGAGATCCCTCTAAATGTCTACAGTTCAAGATTTGCTGACAACATTGTTTTAGACATTCTTGGAAGATGCATGCTCCCATGGAGACAGAAAATCCACACTCCTCTCAGGATGGGGAAGCCTCCATGAATATCTCCCTTGAGTCTGTTGTCCTCAGTCCTGATATTCAACAGGAGCTGGAAACACATATAGTAAAGTTGAGGGTGAGGCACAGGTGGGACCTACTCTTCAAGCTCCTCAAATTCATACTTAGCTTGAAGTTGAAAAAGGCTCAAGGGTCTACCTTGAAGGCCACCTGTGGATCTGGGGACCCCTCAATAGCCCTATTAACCAAGGGCTTGGTAAAACCTCCTCAGCCCCATGCAAGAGAGAAAGTAGAAACAAGAGGGGCAAATCCCTCCCTGGAGAGGCCCCTTCCCACACCCTCACAGGTGAGTGAGGAAGCCCAGGGAGCTCTGGGAGGACCCACAGCTGGTGACATCCATAAGCCCTCAGAGGTCCCTCTGACTGGACAGAAAACAAGCCACCTTCTCACGCCACCACATACAGTTTAGTGACCAGAAACTGGCATAGTGCATCTGTCATGGTGGCTGACAAAGGCAACTTGGAGCCCAGTTCTAGTCCAGAAATGGCCAGCAATGTACCACAGGAGGAAGCTGGGGACGAGCCTCCCCAGAATCTTACTCTATCATGACAGCAGTGAACCTCGATGTGTGTTCTGCATCTTCCAGGGAACAAGAACAAAAGCCTGTGGAAGGAGACCCTGCTGGAAAAGATACTTTGGCACCTAGTGTGTGGGTCAAATCCCTGCTCATTAATATGAATTTGAAGAGTCCACGATCTCCAAGGTCCAGTAGAAACCCTTCATTGAATACAAAGTTTGTTGCCTCAAATCCAGAATATCTAAATTTCGAGGCACAGTTTCATAAGCTTGAGTTTCAAGGTCCACAGACCAGCAGAATCAGAATCGAGGTTGGGCCACCAGCATGCTCATTCAAGACTGTGAAACTGGTGTGCTCCTTCAAGATTGTGCCACAGATACACTTCTCAAAGACTGTCACTCAGATATGTTCCTTGCCGCTCTCAGGAATCTTTGTCTTGTTCCCAAACCTTGTCCAGAGGAGACAAATCCACGTCCAATTCCCAGACACTCTATGATGTTACATAGAGTGGAGGGAGCAGCCAAGGGCAGCAGGTGGTCCTGAGACAGGAGCCCAGATATAAGAGCCAGAGCAAGAGGTGTGTCCCCACTGAAGGGAGAAAGGCATATAGGAGTCCAAAACTGGACAGCATCAAAAAGGATTGGCAGAACAAATGGCTACCAGGTCCGAGGGATTAGTCACTCTGGCCAGAAAAAGGAATCAGCAGAGTCCCTAAGAAGCAAGTTTCAACAGTTAATCCTGAAGAAAGCCGCTTCAAAAAATGGATTAATCTCCTGCAGTGGATTTTCCCCAGTAAATGCAAAGAATCAGAAGGGCCCCTGCAAAAAGGCAAACCTGAAACAGCCACAGCCCAGAGCCAAGAGGCAGTCAAAAGCAAATCGACCACAGACAGCAGGGCTATTGAGGCTCAGACTCTCATGTTGGACAGATCCTAACAGAGAAGACAGTATTTCATCATGGACCTCATGCTTTGGTGTTAAATTGGTACAAAGCAGAATTCCGGGACTCATTAGGTCTACATTACTGCCACCAAAGTTTTCTCTCCGACCAAGAGCAATAAAGAGTGAGAAAAGATAGAGTGTGTTATTACCAAGTTACCCCCATGGGCTATAGCTCTCCAAAAGAGAGTAAGTGGACCAGTCCAGTCTCCCATCTCACCCAGGGAGCCAGGTCTTCTTCCAGACAGAGCCTGGCATCATGACTCAAGACTGCAAGTATCCCAGGCTGTCCCCTCCAGAAATATGCCTCTTCTGGTCAATCAGAACATGCTTTCACAGCACTCCTGATAGGTTATCTTGCAGAGACCTTTTTTTTTTTCCTCATATTAGCACATCCTCTGCATGCTAATAGCTTCTTGTTAGCAGAAATATTTTTGCTTCCTGGAATAAATGTTTTTTATTATGAGTGCTGGTGGCCTCTGTCTGTGCCCTGCTCGGGGGAAGGCAATGGATAATGGTCCACTCTTTCCAGATGCCTGCTTTGGCTTCCAGGTGGGATGGGGCCGTGGAGGGAGGTTGACCCCAGTGTGGATACTGACCTTCACCCCAATTCCTTCACTGCACCTTCAGTTACCATGATCTTAGCATTCAGAACACATCAAGGTAAACTAAACCTAAAGACCTCCCCCTTCTTTGGAACTGGCTCTGTCTTCTCCTGCTCTCTCTCTATCTAGAAATTATGAACCTGGGGGAGGGGTGCTCCACTCAGGCTCAGAAAGTGTCAGAGACAAGTTCATATGTCAGAATAAGGAGGGGCATTTGGGGGCAGTGCTGGTCCCAAGTGAGAGGTGGGAGAAATCTTGTCCTCATGTCATGGTGGGATAGATGAAGCTGTCATGGAAGACCCTCCTCTCCCAGAAGGAGCTGGAATGAGATGTGCCAGGCCTGTCACCCTATCTCTGTTTTCTCTGCTCTGGAGCAGAGTTGAGGATGAGGCCCACACACTCTCAGCTCTGAGGATGTGTGGTGGGGAACATGGATGCCCTTGAGGGCCAGCCCACCCCTGCCCAGAGCACCCACCTGCCCTGGGTGAATGAGCAAGGGGCATGGCTGTGTGTGCAGTCACCTCATGGTCTGAGGGTGGGACACTGTGCCCCTAGGGTGGGATGTGGGGAAGGAGGCAGGGGGCAGAGTGCCCACTGATGGCACAGAGACCAAGGAGCCCCTGGCATCCCTGCACCATCTACAGGCACAGAGGAAAGAAGTTAGGGGCCTGGTGGCTCCTGGTGGCTCCAACCCAGAGTCTCCCCTCTACTCCAGCTCCCAGAGCCCAGACAGAGGGAGAACACCTTGAGCTCCTCCACAGAGGGCCAGGCTGCCAGAGGCAGAGGAGCCTCTGAGAAGGGAAGCTTTACTTCTCCACAATGTAAATAATCAGATTTCACAGGTCAGGGACCTCTGGACAGACTTGTGGTCTATGATTTCTATCTACACATGTGGCCCAAGGAGGCTCCCAAGGGACAGGTGGGGGGCCCAACAGGCCCAGGGACTGTGCAGAGGTCATCGCAAGTCTCACCTGCTCTCAGCCTCACTCATCCCAGAGCCCGAGAGGGAAGAGACCAGCAGACAGGATGTGTCACTGAGCGGGTGGGAAGTCACCTGTCGAGAATGAGGGTGACTCAGCTTTTCTCCCTGGAGCCCATCCACACAGGAAAGTGGGGAGACAAAAGCTGTCTCCTAGAACAATTTGGGGCTCTATGTCACAGTCACTCCCATGGTGGAGAGACCTGCTCCTGGAGGGGTCCCCGATCCAGGAGCCAGCAGGAATGGCCAGCCTCCATGCCTATCAGGACCCCCAAATGTGGGACCAAGGCTGGGGCTGTGGGGGCAGAGGACACGGGCCTGCTTGTGCTGTGTTTTCTCCCTGGAGACTAGTCCTGCCTCTGCACCCCATCCTCCATGGGGGACATAGCAGTGGGGGCTCAGCCAGGGTCTGAGGGGAGGGGCTGTGACCTGGGCGGTCGAGTGGCATCCAGAGTTCACAGAGGGGAGCACAGAGCGTGGATCCTGAGCCCTCCTGCTGCCAGGCCCTCTCAGAGGTGCCAAGAGGTGAGCACTGATTCAGGGGAGCTGGAACTAAGGTGCCTGTCTGGAGAAATGATACAGAAGGGACCCTGACAGAACAGCAAAAAACCAGATGGGAGCATCCCTTGCCCTTCTCCTGCCATGAGGTGCAAAAGGACAGCAATGGAGGGTCCCCCACAAAGACTACCCACAGAGACCCACACTGACCCCAGACAGGGACCTCCCACATACCCACACTGATCCAGCACAGGGCCCCCAGTAACCCCACACAGAGATCTAGACGGATCCACACTGACCCCAGAGAGGGACCCCTGACAGACCCACAGTGTCCCCAAACAGAAACCTCCCACACACCCACACTGACCTTGCACAGGGCCCTCCCAGAGACCCACACTCACCCCACACAGGGCCTCCCACTGACCCACACCAACTCCACACAGGGATCTCCCACAGACTCACAGCGACCCTGCACAGGAACCCTCGCACAGACCCACACTGAGCCCACACAGAGACCTCTGACAGACAAACACTAACCCCACACAGGGACTCCACTAACTTTACTCGGGAATCTCCCACAAATCCACACTGACCCCACACAAAGCCCTCTGACAGACATGCATTTACCCACACTAACGACACACAGGACCCCCTCACAAACCCACACGGAGTAATCTCACCCAGACAGAGTCCTTTCAGATCATCATACAGAGACCCCCCCCAGACGTCACAGGCGTTCTTTAGGATCAGAGTGTACAGCCTTTGATAGTTTCTTCATGGTGGATCTGGTATCACTTAACAAACCATGTGCACTGCTGTTTGGAATGAAAATTGGTACAACCAATATTTAAAATAGTATGGAGATTCTTCAAAACAATAAAATTAAAATGCCATGTGATCCAGCAATTCCACTTCTGGTCATATAGTAAAAATGAAAAAAAAACTGAAATAATTTCAGGTTATCTTTTCTGACCACAATAGGATGAAACAAGAAATCCCATAAGAGTAAGATAACAGGAAAATTGACAAATATGTAGAAAGTAAACAGTACATTCTTTCCACCCTTCTGGTTTTATTGAGGATAATTGACATTGACCACTGCATAATTTTAAGATATAGCATAATGATTTGGCTTATATACATAATGAAATGATAACCACAAGTTTAGTGACCATCATCTTGTATGGATAAAAATAAAAAAGTATTTCTGTTGTGATGAGAACTCTTAGGATTTATTTTATTAACCCTCATATATAAAATACACCAATTTTAATTAGAGTTATAATGCTGTATAACACTTTTTAAAAAAAATATTGAGTCAAAGACAAAATCAAAGGGAAAATTAAAAAGTATATTGAGACAAATAAAATGAAACACAACACACCAAGACTTATGGGATGAACCAAAAGCAGTACTACAGTAGATGTTCATAGTGATAAATGCATACATTAGAAGGTAACAAAAACTTCAAATAAAAAATTTTATGCTTCAAGCAACTATAGAAAATGAAAACACTAATCTCACACTTAGCAGAAGGAATTAGAGAATAGGAAAATAATAGAAATATTTTAAAAAGTGTGTTTTTTAATCATAAATTTGACAGACTGTTAGCCAGATTAAGATAAAAGAGAGAAGACAAATCAATGAAATCAGAAATGAAAGAGGCAGCAATACAAATGATGCCTCGAAAATGAATCATTACAGCCTATTATAAACAATTATGTCAACAAATTAGATAACTTAGAAACATACAACCTATCAACACTGAATCAAGACAAAATAGAAAGTTTGAACAGACCAATAACAAATAAGGAGATTGAATCAATAATATAAAAATATAGAAAATCCAGGACCATATGGCTTCACTGGTGAATCTTAAAAAGCATTTAAAGAATTAATACCAATCCTTTTCAAATTCATCCAAAAAACCTGGAGAGGAGGGAACACTCTATATTAAGTTTACAAGGCCAGCAAACCTTGATAACAAAGTCAGACAAAGACATTACAAGAAGATTATAGATCAATATCTGGAATAAGCACAGATTCAAAAATCCTCAACAAAATATTAGCAAAGCTAATTCAAGAATAAATTAAAAGGGTCATACCCCATGATTAAGTGTGATTTATTCATGGGATGCTAGGATGATTCAAAAGACACAGATCAATCAACATAATACACTACATTAAGAAAATGAAGGGGAAAAACTTGTATGATCATCTGAAAAAATTCAGAAAAGGATTTTACAAAATTCAACATTCTTTCATGATAAAAACTCTTAGCAAACACAATAATGGCATATATGAAAAAAACCATAGCAAACATATTACTCAACAGTGAAAAACTGAAAGCTTTCACGTTAATATCAGGAAGAAGGCAAAAATGCCCACACCCACCACTTTTATTCAACATAGCACTGAAAGTCCTAGCCAGAGGACTTAGGCAAGATGAAGAAATAAAATGCATTAAAATCAGAAAGGAAGAAGTCAAATTAATTCCATTTGCAGATGACATGATCATATAAAACCACAGTGATAACAGCAAAAGAAAACATTAGAACTCATAAATGAATTTAGTAAACTTGCAGGAGCTAAAATCAGCATATAGAAGTCATTATATAAAAGCAATGAACTACCCAAAAAAGATATTAAGAAAAAAAACACCATTCTTAATCAATATAAAGAATAAAATCTTGTGCTTAAACATTCAGTCGTGTCTGACTCTTGTGACCCCATGGACTATACCCTGCCAGGTTCCTTTGTCCATGGGGATTATCCAGGCAAGAATGCTGGAGATATATTACATTATCTCTCCAGAATACAACCTCCTCACTCTCTCCCAACATATAAATAGAAGGACACTATATATGTATACTTAGCCTCATCCTGATTATACAAATATATTAGCCACTACAACACACATGTATAAAACCCTCCATTCAGTTCTGTTCAGTTCACTCAGTCGTGTCCGACTCCTTGCAACCCCATGAACTGCAGCACGCCAGGCCTCCCTGTCCATCACCAACTCCTAGAGTTCTCCCAAACTCGTGTCCATCAAGTCGGTGATGCCATCCAACCATCTCATCCTCTGTCATCCCCTTCTCCTCCTGCCCCCAATCCCTCCCAGCATCAGAGTCTTTTCCAATGAGTCAACTCTTCGCATGAGGTGGCCAAAGTACTGGAGTTTCAGCTTTAACATCATTCCTTCCAAAGAAATCCCAGGGCTGATCTCCTTCAGAATGGACTGGTTGGGTCTCCTTGCAGTCCAAGGGACTCTCAAGAGTCTTCTCCAACACCACAGTTCAAAAGCATCAAATCTTTGGCGCTAAGCTTTCTTCACAGTCCAACTTTCACATCCATTCATGACCACTGGGAAAACCAAAGCCTTGACTAGATGGACCTTTGTTGGCAAAGTAATGTCTCTGCTTTTTAATATGCTATCTAGGTTGGTCATAGTTTATCTTCCAAGGAGTAAGCGTCTTTTAATTTCATGGCTGCAGTCACCATCTGCAGTGATTTTGGAGCCCAGAAATATAAAGTCTGACACTGTTTCCACTGTTTCCCCATCTATTTCCCATGAAGTGATGGGACCAGATACCATGATGTTCGTTTTCTGAATGTTGAGCTTTAAGCCAACTTTTGCACTCTCCTCTTTCACTTTCATCAAGAGGCTTTTTAGTTCCTCTTCACTTTCTGCCATAAGGGTGGTGTCATCTGCATATCTGAGGTTATTGATATTTCTCCCGCCAATCTTGATTCTGGCTTGTACTTCTTGCAGCCCAGTGTTTCTCATGATGTACTCTGCATAGAAGTTAAATAAGCAGGGTGACAATATACAGCCTTGACGTATATTTCCACTCCTTTCCCAATTTCTCCTTTCCCAATTTGGAACCAGTCTGTTGTTCCATGTCCAGTTCGAACTGTTGCTTCCTGACCTGCATATAGGTTTCTCAAGAGGCAGGTCAGGTGGTCTGGTATTCCCATCTCTTTCAGAAATTTCCACACTTTATTGTGATCCACACAGTCAAAGGCTTTGGCATAGTCAATAAAGCAGAAATAGATGGTTTTCTGGAACTCTCTTGCTTTTTTGATGATCCAGCAGATGTTGGCAATTTGATCTCTGGTTGTATATAGAGTGTATAAAAAACTATCAAAACTCAATAAAAATAGGAACAATTCAATTAGAAAATGGGAAAATTTATGAAGAGATATTTCACCAAAGAGGACATGTGTTTGGCAAGGAAGTAATGAATAGATGTTCAAAACTCCTGGTCATTAATGAAACTCAAATTAGGAACACAATGAGAATAATCACATGTTAATTTAGAACAGCTAAAATGAAAATTAACTTTATTGTTAGTTGAGTATGCCATGAAATTGGATTTCTCATAGTGTTACTAATGGAACTGTAAAATCATAAAGTCACTCTAGAAAGCAGTTTGTCTATTTATTAAAAAAACTAAATATGTACTTACCATATGGTCCAGCAGTTGCATCCCTGGCTGTTTACTCCAGGAAAATGAACACAGGGTAACAGGCATCTGGGTACACTCTGCAGAGTATGAAGAACAAAGATATTTGAGTTCTGTAAGAAAGTCAAGATTTCAATTCCTGTTCCCACTAATTCCTACCTATGTCATTTCTGAAAAACTACTTAATCATGCTAGGCTTCCGTTTATCTTTAAGAAGCAGATAAAACAAGATAATGCTGAGCAATAAGTCAGTTTCAGGCAATGGGGAACTGGCTGAGCTGGAGTTGACATTTGGTCCATCTGTTACGCAGATGAGGTATGTGTTGGGATGCCCT
>NW_027219131.1:0-21778 GCF_027580195.1 Bos mutus
GTGTATGATCAGCCCGTGATCAGTGCATGATCAGCCACGTGATCAGTGCGTGAACAGTCGCGTGATCAGTGCATGATGAGCCCGTGATCAGTGCATGATCAGTACGTGATCATCAGTGATCCATCACGTGATCAGTGCATGATCAGCTCGTGATCAGTGCATGATCAGCCACGTGATCAGTGCATGATCAATCACGTGATCAGTGCATGATCAGTCACGTGATCAGTGCATGATCAGCCACGTGATCAGTGCATGATCAGCCACGTGATCAGTGCATGATCAGCCGCGATCAGTGAATGATCAGTCACGTGATCAGTGCATGATCAGCCACGTGATCAGTGCATGATCAGCCGCGTGATCAGTGCATGATCAGCCTCGTGATCAGTGCATGATCAGCCGCGTGATCAGTGCATGATAGCCACGTGATCAGTGCATGATCATTCACGTGATCAGGTGTATGATCAGCCCGTGATCAGTGCATGATCAGCCACGTGATCAGTGCGTGATCAGCCGCGTGATCAGTGCATGATCAGCCACGTGATCAGTGCATGATCAGCCGCGTGATCAGTGCATGATCATCCACGTGATCAGTGCATGATCAGCCGCGTGATCAGTTGCGATGATCAGCCGTGATCTGTGCATGATCAGCCGCGTGATCAGTGCATGATCAGCTCGCGTGATCAGTGCATGATCAGCCACGTGATCAGTGCATGATCAGCCACGTGATCAGTGCATGATCAGCCCGCGTGATCAGTGCATGATCAGCCACGTGATCAGTGCATGATCAGCCGCGTGATCAGTGCATGATCAGTCACGTGATCAGTGCATGATCAGGCCGCGTGATCAGTGCATGATCAGCCACGTGATCAGTGCATGATCAGCCACGTGATCAGTGCATGATCAGCCACGTGATCAGTGCATGATCAGCCACGTGATCAGTGCATGATCAGTCAGCGTGATCAGTGCATGATCAGCCCGTGATCAGTGCATGATCAGCCACGTGATCAGTGCATGATCAGCCGCGTGATCAGTGCATGATCAGTCACGTGATCAGTGCATGATCAGCCACGTGATCAGTGCATGATCAGCCGCGTGATCAGTGCATGATCAGCCACGTGATCAGTGCATGATCAGCCACGTGATCAGTGCATGATCAGCCACGTGATCAGTGCATGATCAGCCACGTGATCTGCATGATCATGATCAGTGCGTGATCAGTGCATGATCAGCCACGTGATCAGTGATGATCAGATCAGGTGATCAGTGTGCATGATCAGCCACGTGATCAGTGCATGATCAGTCACGTGATCTGTGCATGATCAGCCACGTGATCAGTGTATGATCAGCCGCGTGTGATCATGTGTGCGTGATCAGCCATCAGTGCGTGATCAGTGCATGATCAGCCACGTGATCAGTGCATGATCAGTCGCGTGATCAGTGCATGATCAGCCACGTGATCAGTGCATGATCATCACGTGATCAGTGCATGATCAGTCCGCGTGATCAGTGCATGATCAGCCACGTGATCAGTGCATGATGATCCACGTGATCAGTGCATGATCAGTCACGTGATCAGTGCATGATCAGCCACGTGATCAGTGCATGATCAGCCACGTGATCAGTGCATGATCAGTCACGTGATCAGTGCATGATCAGTCACGTGATCAGTGCATGATCAGCCACGTGATCAGTGCATGATCAGCCACGTGATCTGTGCATTATCAGGCGCGTGATCAGTGCATGATCAGCCACGTGATCAGTGCATGATCAGCCACGTGATCAGTGCATGATCAGCCACGTGTTCAGTGCATGATCAGTCACGTGTGATCAGTGCATGATCAGCCGCGTGATCAGTGCATGATCGTCACGTGATCAGTGCATGATCAGTCACGTGATCAGTGTGCATGATCAGCCCGTGATCAGTGCATGATCAGCCGCGTGATCAGTGCATGATCAGCCACGTGATCAGTGCATGATCAGTCACGTGATCAGTGCATGATCAGCCCGCGTGATCAGTGCATGTCATCCCACGTGATCAGTGCATGATCAGCCACGTGATCAGTGCATGTTCAGCCACGTGATCAGTGCATGATCAGCCACGTGATCAGTGCATGATCAGTCACGTGATCAGTGCATGATCAGCCACGTGATCAGTGCATGATCAGTCACGTGATCAGTGCATGATCAGTCACGTGATCAGTGCATGATCAGCCGCGTGATCAGTGCATGATCAGCCACGTGATCAGTGCATGATCAGTCACGTGATCAGTGCATGATCAGCCGCGTGATCAGTGCATGATCAGTCGCGTGATCAGTGCATGATCAGTCACGTGATCAGTGCATGATCAGCCGCGTGATCAGTGCATGATCAGCCACGTGATCAGTGCATGATCAGTCACGTGATCAGTGCATGATCAGGCGCGTGATCAGTGCATGATAGCTACGTGACCAGTGCATGATCAGTCACGTGATCAGTGCATGATCAGCCGCGTGATCAGTGCATGATCAGCCGCGTGATCGTGTGCATGATCAGTCGCGTGATCAGTGCATGATCAGCCGCGTGATCAGTGCATGATCAGCCACGTGATCAGTGCATGATCAGCCACGTGATCAGTGCATGATCAGTCACGTGATCAGTGCATGATCAGCCGCGTGATCAGTGCATGATCAGCCGCGTGATCAGTGCATGATCAGCCACGTGATCAGTGCATGATCAGTGATCAGCCGCGTGATCGTGTGCATGATCAGCCGCGTGATCAGTGCATGATCAGTCGCGTGATCAGTGCATGATCAGCCACGTGATCAGTGCATGATCAGTCACGTGATCAGTGCATGATCAGTCACGTGATCAGTGCATGATCAGCCCGCGTGATCAGTGCATGATCAGCCCGCGTGATCAGTGCATGATCAGCCGTGATCAGTGCATGATCAGCCACGTGATCAGTGCATGATCAGCCACGTGATCAGTGCATGATCAGCCGCGTGATCAGTGCATGATCAGCCACGTGATCAGTGCATGATCAGTCACGTGATCAGTGCATGATCAGCCGCGTGATCAGTGCATGATCAGTCACGTGATCAGTGCATGATCAGCCACGTGATCAGTGCATGATCAGCGTGCGTGATCAGTGCATGATCCGTGATCAGTGCATGATCGCGTGATCAGTGCATGATCAGCCACGTGATCAGTGCATGATCAGCCACGTGATCAGTGCATGATCGTGATCAGCCGTGATCAGTGCATGATCAGCCGCGTGATCAGTGCATGATCAGCCACGTGATCAGTGCATGATCAGTCGCGTGATCAGTGTGCATGATCAGTCCACGTGATCAGTGCATGATGAGCCACGTGATCAGTGCATGATCAGTCACGTGATCAGTGCATGATCAGTCACGTGATCAGTGCATGATCAGCCACGTGATCAGTGCATGATCAGTGCGTGATCAGTGCATGATCAGTGCGTGATCAGTGCATGATCAGCCGCGTGATCAGTGCATGATCAGCCACGTGATCAGTGCATGATCAGCCGCGTGATCAGTGCATGATCAGCGCGTGATCAGTGCATGATCAGCCACGTGATCAGTGCATGATCAGCCACGTGATCAGTGCATGATCAGCCGCGTGATCAGTGCATGATCAGCCACGTGATCAGTGCATGATCAGCCACGTGATCAGTGCATGATCAGCCACGTGATCAGTGCATGATCAGTCGCGTGATCAGTGCATGATCAGCCACGTGATCAGTGCATGATCAGCCACGTGATCAGTGCATGATCAGCCACGTGATCAGTGCATGATCAGCCGCGTGATCAGTGCATGATCAGTCACGTGATCAGTGCATGATCAGCCACGTGATCAGTGTGCATGATCAGCCACGTGATCAGTGCATGATCAGCCACGTGATCAGTGCATGATCAGCCGCGTGATCAGTGCATGATCCAGTCACGTGATCAGTGCATGATCAGCCGCGTGATCAGTGCATGATCAGCCACGTGATCAGTGCATGATCAGCCACGTGATCAGTGCATGATCAGCCCGCGTGATCAGTGCATGATCAGCCACGTGATCAGTGCATGATCAGCCGCGTGATCAGTGCATGATCAGGCACGTGATCAGTGCATGATCAGCCACGTGATCAGTGCATGATCAGTCACGTGATCAGTGCATGATCAGCCCGTGTGATCAGTGCATGATCAGATCAGCCACGTGATCAGTGCATGATCAGCCACGTGATCAGTGCATGATCAGCCACGTGATCAGTGTGCATGATCAGCCGCGTGATCAGTGCATGATCAGCCACGTGATCAGTGCATGATCAGCCACGTGATCAGTGCATGATCAGTCCGCGTGATCAGTGCATGATCAGTCCGCGTGATCAGTGCATGATCAGCCACGTGATCAGTGCATGATCAGCCACGTGATCAGTGCATGATCAGCCACGTGATCAGTGCATGATCAGCCCGTGTCAGTGTGATCATCACGTGATCAGTGCGTGATCGCGTGATCAGTGCATGATCAGCCACGTGATCAGTGCATGATCAGCCGCGTGATCAGTGCATGATCAGCCACGTGATCAGTGCATGATCAGCCACGTGATCAGTGCATGATCAGCCGCGTGATCAGTGCATGATCAGCCGCGTGATCAGTGCATGATCAGCCACGTGATCAGTGCATGATCAGCCACGTGATCAGTGCATGATCAGTCACGTGATCAGTGCATGATCAGTCACGTGATCAGTGCATGATCAGTCACGTGATCAGTGCATGATCAGCCACGTGATCAGTGCATGATCAGCCACGTGATCAGTGCATGATCAGTCGCGTGATCAGTGCATGATCAGCCACGTGATCAGTGTGCATGATCAGTCACGTGATCAGTGCATGATCAGCCACGTGATCAGTGCATGATCAGCCACGTGATCAGTGCATGATCAGCCACGTGATCAGTGCATGATCAGTCACGTGATCAGTGCTGATCAGGCGCGTGATCAGTGCATGATCAGCCGCGTGATCAGTGCATGATCAGCCACGTGATCAGTGCATGATCAGTCACGTGATCAGTGCATGATCAGTCGCGTGATCAGTGCATGATCAGCCACGTGATCAGTGCATGATCAGTGATCGTGTGATCAGTGCATGATCAGTGCACGTGATCGTGATCAGTGCATGATCAGCGCGTGATCAGTGCATGATCAGCCGCGTGATCAGTGCATGATCAGCCACGTGATCAGTGCATGATCAGCCACGTGATCAGTGCATGATCAGTCCACGTGATCAGTGCATGATCAGCCGCGTGATCAGTGCATGATCAGCCACGTGATCAGTGCATGATCAGCCACGTGATCAGTGCATGATCAGCCACGTGATCAGTGCATGATCAGCCGCGTGATCAGTGCATGATCAGCCGCGTGATCAGTGCATGATCATCGCGTGATCAGTGCATGATCAGTCGCGTGATCAGTGCATGATCAGCCACGTGATCAGTGCATGTTCAGCCACGTGATCAGTGCATGATCAGTCGCGTGATCAGTGCATGATCAGCCACGTGATCAGTGCATGATCAGCCCGTGATCAGTGCATGATCAGCCCACGTGATCAGTGCATGATCAGTCGCGTGATCAGTGCATGATCAGCCGCGTGATCAGTGCATGATCAGCCACGTGATCAGTGCATGATCAGTCACGTGATCAGTGCATGATCAGTCGCGTGATCAGTGCATGATGATCAGCCGTGATCAGTGCATGATCAGCCGCGTGATCAGTGCATGATCAGTCACGTGATCAGTGCATGATCAGCCGCGTGATCAGTGCATGATCAGTCACGTGATCAGTGCATGATCAGTCACGTGATCAGTGCATGATCAGTCACGTGATCAGTGCATGATCAGCCACGTGATCAGTGCATGATCTGCCACGTGATCAGTGCATGATCAGCCACGTGATCAGTGCATGATCTGCCACGTGATCAGTGCATGATCAGCCACGTGATCAGTGCATGATCAGCCACGTGATCAGTGCATGATCAGCCGCGTGATCAGTGCATGATCAGCCACGTGATCAGTGCATGATCAGTCGCGTGATCAGTGCATGATCAGCCACGTGATCAGTCAGTGCATGATCAGCCACGTGATCAGTGCATGATCAGCCGTGCGTGATCAGTCCGCGTGATCAGTGTGTGATCAGATCAGCGTGATCAGTGCATGATCAGCCACGTGATCAGTGCATGATCAGCCCGCGTGATCAGTGCATGATCAGCCACGTGATCAGTGCATGATCAGCCACGTGATGTGTGCATGATCAGCCACGTGATCAGTGCATGATCAGCCACGTGATCAGTGCATGATCAGCCGCGTGATCAGTGCATGATCAGTCACGTGATCGGTGCATGATCAGCCACGTGATCAGTGTGCATGATCAGCCCGCGTGATCAGTGCATGATCAGCCACGTGATCAGTGCATGATCAGCCAGGTGATCAGTGCATGATCAGCCGCGTGATCAGTGCATGATCAGCCACGTGATCAGTGCATGATCAGTCACGTGATCAGTGCATGATCAGCCTGCGTGATCAGTGCATGATCAGTCACCGTGATCAGTGCATGATCAGTCACGTGATCAGTGCATGATCAGCCGCGTGATCAGTGCATGATCAGCCGCGTGATCAGTGCATGATCAGCCACGTGATCAGTGCATGATCAGCCGCGTGATCAGTGCATGATCAGCCCGCGTGATCAGTGCATGATCAGCCACGTGATCAGTGCATGATCAGCCCGTGATCAGTGCATGATATCACGTGATCAGTGCATGATCAGCCACGTGATCAGTGCATGATCAGTCACGTGATCAGTGCATGATCAGCCGCGTGATCAGTGCATGATCAGCCCGTGATCAGTGCATGATCAGCCACGTGATCAGTGCATGATCAGTCACGTGATCAGTGCATGATCAGTCGCGTGATCAGTGCATGATCAGCCACGTGATCAGTGCATGATCAGCCGCGTGATCAGTGCATGATCAGCCACGTGATCAGTGCATGATCATCAGCCACGTGATCAGTGCATGATCCACGTGCTCACGTGATCAGTGCATGATCAGTCATGCGTGATCAGTGCATGATCAGCCACGTGATCAGTGTGCATGATCAGCCGCGTGATCAGTGCATGATCAGTTTCGTGATCAGTGCATGATCAGTGCGTGATCAGTGCATGATCAGCCGCGTGATCAGTGCATGATCAGTCCGCGTGATCAGTGCATGATCAGCCACGTGATCAGTGCATGATCAATTCGTGATCAGTGCATGATCAGTCAGCGTGATCGGTGTATGATCAGCCTCGTGATTGTGCATGATCAGCCACGTGATCAGTGCATGATCAGTCACGTGATCAGTGCATGATCAGTCGCGTGATCAGTGCATGATCAGCCGCGTGATCAGTGCATGATCAGTCACGTGATCAGTGCCTGTTCAGCCGCGTGATCAGTGCATGATCAGCCACGTAATCAGTGCGTCATCAGCCACGTGATCAGTGCATGATCAGCCACGTGATCAGTGCATGATCACGCAGGTGATCAGTGCATGATCAGCCACGTGATCAGTGCATGATCAGCCACGTGATCAGTGCATGATCAGTCATCGTGATCAGTGCATGATCAGCCTCGTGATCAGTGCATGATCAGCCACGTGATCAGTGCATGCCCAGTCACGTGATCAGTGCATGATCAGTCGCGTGATCAGTGCATGATCAGCCACGTGATCAGTGCATGATCAGCCGTCGTGATCGTGATCAGCCATGTGATCGGTGCATGCATGATCAGCCGTGATCAGTGCATGATCAGCCACGTGATCAGGTGCATGATCAGTCACGTGATCAGTGCATGATCAGTCACGTGATCAGTGCATGATCAGTCGCGTGATCAGTGCATGATGAGTCAGCGTGTGATCAGTGCATGATCAGCCACGTGATCAGTGCATGATCAGCCGTGATCAGTGCATGATCAGCCACGTGATCAGTGCATGATCAGTGCGTGATCAGTGCGTGATCAGTGCGTGATCAGTGCGTGATCAGTGCGTGATCAGTGCATGACCAGCCACGTGATCAGTGCATGATCAGCCACGTGATCAGTGCATGATCAGTCACGTGATCAGTGCATGATCAGTCGCGTGATCAGTGCATGATCAGCCACGTGATCAGTGCATGATCAGCCCGTGATCAGTGTGATGATGATCAGTCACGTGATCAGTGTATGATCAGCACGTGATCAGTGTGCATGATCAGTCGCGTGATCAGTGCATGATCAGGTGCGTGATCAGTGCCCGTGATGATCACGTGATCAGTGCGTGATCAGTCACGTGATCAGTGCATGATCAATCACGTGATCAGTGCATGATCACGTGATCAGTATGATCAGCCACGTGATCAGTGCATGATCAGCCACGTGATCAGTGCATGATCAGCCGCGTGATCAGTGCATGATCAGTCGCGTGATCAGTGCATGATCAGCCACGTGATCAGTGCATGATCAGCCACGTGATCAGTGCATGATCAGTCACGTGATCAGTGCATGATCAGTCACGTGATCAGTGCATGATGAGCCACGTGATCAGTGCATGATCATTCGCGTGATCAGTGCATGATCATCAGCCACGTGATCAGTGCATGATCAGCCGCGTGATCAGTGCATGATCAGTCACGTGATCAGTGCATGATCAGCCACGTGATCAGTGCATGATCAGCTCACGTGATCAGTGCATGATCATCGCCGCGTGATCAGTGCATGATCAGCCACGTGATCAGTGCATGATCAGCCGCGTGATCAGTGCATGATCAGCCACGTGATCAGTGCATGATCAGCCCGTGTGATCGTGTGCATGATCAGCCACGTGATCAGTGCATGATCAGCCCGCGTGATCAGTGCATGATCAGCCGCGTGATCAGTGTGATCAGCCACGTGATCATGATCAGCCACGTGATCAGTGCATGATCAGCACGTGATCAGTGCATGATCAGCCACGTGATCAGTGCATGATCAGCCACGTGATCAGTGCATGATCAGTCGCGTGATCAGTGCATGATCAGCCGCGTGATCAGTGCATGATCAGCCACGTGATCAGTGCATGATCAGCCGCGTGATCAGTGCATGATCAGCCGCGTGATGTGTGCATGATCAGTCATCGTGATCAGTGCATGATCAGCCGCGTGATCAGTGCATGATCAGCCGCGTGATCAGTGCATGATCAGTCACGTGATCAGTGCATGATCAGCCCGTGATCAGTGCATGATCAGCCGCGTGATCAGTGCATGATCAGCCACGTGATCAGTGCATGATCAGCCACGTGATCAGTGCATGATCAGCCACGTGATCAGTGCATGATCAGCCACGTGATCAGTGCATGATCAGTCACGTGATCAGTGCATGATCAGCCCGCGTGATCAGTGCATGATCAGTCACGTGATCAGTGCATGATCAGTCGCGTGATCAGTGCATGATCAGTCGCGTGATCAGTGCATGATCAGTCACGTGATCAGTGCATGATCAGCCACGTGATCAGTGCATGATCAGCCACGTGATCAGTGTGATCAGCCGCGTGATCAGTGCATGATCAGTCAGTGCATGATCAGTCACGTGATCAGTGCATGATCAGCCGCGTGATCAGTGCATGATATCCACGTGATCAGTGCATGATCAGCCCGCGTGATCAGTGCATGATCAGTCACGTGATCTGTGCATGATCAGTCGCGTGATCAGTGCATGATCAGCCGCGTGATCAGTGCATGATCAGCCACGTGATCAGTGCATGATCAGTCACGTGATCAGTGCATGATCAGTCGCGTGATCAGTGCATGATCAGCCACGTGATCAGTGCATGATCAGCCGCGTGATCAGTGCATGATCAGTCCGTGATCAGTCAGTGCATGGCGTGATCAGTGCATGATCAGTCGTGATCAGTGCATGATCAGTCCACGTGATCAGTGCATGATCAGGCATGCGTGATCAGTGCATGATCAGCCACGTGATCAGTGCATGATCAGCCACGTGATCAGTGCATGATCAGTCGCGTGATCAGTGCATGATCAGCCCGTGATCAGTGCATGATCAGCCACGTGATCAGTGCATGATCAGTCACGTGATCAGTGCATGATCAGCCACGTGATCAGTGCATGATCAGTCACGTGATCAGTGCATGATCAGTCACGTGATCAGTGCATGATCAGCCACGTGATCAGTGCATGATCAGCCACGTGATCAGTGCATGATCAGTCCGTGATCAGTGCATGATCAGTCACGTGATCAGTGCATGATCAGTCCGTGATCATGCATGATCAGCCACGTGATCAGTGCATGATCAGTCACGTGATCAGTGCATGATCAGCCGCGTGATCAGTGCATGATCAGCCACGTGATCAGTGCATGATCAGCCACGTGATCAGTGCATGATCAGCCACGTGATCAGTGCATGATCAGCCACGTGATCAGTGCATGATCAGTCCGTGTGATCAGTGCGCGTGATCAGTGCATGATCAGTCACGTGATCAGTGCATGATCAGTCGCGTGATCAGTGCATGATCAGAGTCACGTGATCAGTGCATGATCAGCCACGTGATCAGTGCATGATCAGTCGCGTGATCAGTGCATGATCAGCCACGTGATCAGTGCATGATCAGTCACGTGATCAGTGTGATCAGTGCATGATCAGCCGCGTGATCAGTGATCATGATGTCAGCCACGTGATCAGTGCATGATCAGCCACGTGATCAGTGCATGATCAGCCACGTGATCAGTGCATGATCAGTCACGTGATCAGTGCATGATCAGCCACGTGATCAGTGCATGATCAGTCACGTGATCAGTGTGCATGATCAGTCACGTGATCAGTGCATGATCAGCCACGTGATCTGTGCATGATCAGCCACGTGATCAGTGCATGATAGCCACGTGATCAGTGCATGATCAGCCACGTGATCAGTGCATGATCAGTCACGTGATCTGTGCATGATCAGGGCGTGATCAGTGCATGATCAGCCCGCGTGATCAGTGCATGATCAGCCACGTGATCAGTGCATGATCAGTCACGTGATCAGTGCATGATCAGCCACGTGATCAGTGCATGATCAGCCACGTGATCAGTGCATGATCAGCCACGTGATCAGTGCATGATCAGTCACGTGATCAGTGCATGATCAGCGTGATCGTGATCAGTGCATGATCAGTCGCGTGATCAGTGTATATGATCAGTGATCGTGATCAGTGCATGATCAGTCATGTGATCAGTGCATGATCAGTCACGTGATCAGTGCATGATCAATCACGTGATCAGTGCATGATCAGTCACGTGATCAGTCAGTATATGATCAGCCACGTGATCAGTGCATGATCAGCCACGTGATCAGTGCATGATCAGCCACGTGATCAGTGCATGATCAGTCACGTGATCAGTGCATGATCACCCCGTGATCAGTGCATGATCAGCCACGTGATCAGTGCATGATCAGTCACGTGATCAGTGTGCATGATCAGTCGCGTGATCAGTGCATGATCAGCCCGTGTGATCAGTGCATCATCAGTCCGTGATCAGTGCATGATCAGTGCGTGATCAGTGCATGATCAGGTCGCGTGATCAGTGCATGATCAGCCGCGTGATCGGTGCATGATCAGCCCGCGTGATCAGTGCATGATCAGTGCGTGATCAGTGCATGATCAGTCACGTGATCAGTGCATGATCAGCCACGTGATCAGTGCATGATCAGTCACGTGATCAGTGCATCGATCGTGATCACGTCATCACGTGATCAGTGCATGATCAGCCGCGTGATCAGTGCATGATCAGCCACGTGATCAGTGCATGATCAGTCGCGTGATCAGTGCATGATCAGCCGCGTGATCAGTGCATGATCAGCCACGTGATCAGTGTGCATGATCAGTCACGTGATCGGTGCATGATCAGCCACGTGATCAGTGCGCATGATCGTGATCAGTGCGTGATCAGTGCATGATCAGCCACGTGATCAGTGCATGATCAGCAGTGCGTGATCAGTGCATGATCAGTCACGTGATGCGTGGTGCATGATCAGCCGCGTGATCAGTGCATGATCAGCCGCGTGATCAGTGCATGATCAGCCACGTGATCAGTGCATGATCAGCCCCGTGATCAGTGCATGATCAGCCGCGTGATCAGTGCATGATCAGTCACGTGATCAGTGCATGATCAGCCACGTGATCAGTGCATGTCAGCGTGATCAGTGATCAGTCATGATCATCACGTGATCAGTGCATGATCATAGCCACGTGATCAGTGCATGATCAGTCGCGTGATCAGTGCATGATCAGTCACGTGATCAGTGCATGATCAGCCGCGTGATCAGTGCATGATCAGTGCGTGATCAGTGCATGATCAGCCGCGTGATCAGTGCATGATCAGCCACGTGATCAGTGCATGATCAGCCACGTGATCAGTGCATGATCAGTCGCGTGATCAGTGCATGATCAGCTCAGCGTGATCAGTGCATGATCAGCCGCGTGATCAGGTGCATGATCAGCCACGTGATCAGTGTGCATGATCAGTCACGTGATCAGTGCATGATCAGCCACGTGATCAGTGCATGATCAGCCACGTGATCAGTGCATGATCAGTCACGTGATCAGTGCATGATCAGCCGCGTGATCAGTGCATGATCAGCCACGTGATCAGTGCATGATCAGCCGCGTGATCAGTGCATGATCAGTCACGTGATCAGTGCATGATCAGCCACGTGATCAGTGCATGATCAGCCGCGTGATCAGTGCATGATCAGTCGCGTGATCAGTGCATGATCAGTCGCGTGATCAGTGCATGATCAGCCGCGTGATCAGTGCATGATCAGCACGTGATCAGTGCATGATCAGCCCACGTGATCAGTGCATGATCAGCCGCGTGATCAGTGCATGATCGTGATCAGTGCATGATGATCACGTGATCAGTGCATGATCAGTCACGTGATCAGTGCATGATCAGTCACGTGATCAGTGCATGATCAGTCCGTGATCAGTGCATGATCAGTCACGTGATCAGTGCATGATCAGCCACGTGATCAGTGCATGATCAGCCGCGTGATCAGTGCAGTCAGTCAGCAGTGCATGATCAGCCACGTGATCAGTGCATGATCAGTCGCGTGATCAGTGCATGATCAGCCGCGTGATCAGTGCATGATCAGCCACGTGATCAGTGCATGATCAGCCACGTGATCAGTGCATGATCAGTCGCGTGATCAGTGTGCATGATCAGCCGCGTGATCAGTGCATGATCAGCCGCGTGATCAGTGCATGATCAGCCACGTGATCAGTGCATGATCAGTCGCGTGATCAGTGCATGATCAGCCACGTGATCAGTGCATGATCAGTCACGTGATCAGTGCATGATCAGCGCGTGATCAGTGCATGATCAGTCACGTGATCAGTGCATGATCAGTCACGTGATCAGTGCATGATCAGTGCGTGATCAGTGCATGATCAGTCACGTGATCAGTGTGCATGATCAGCTGCGTGATCAGTGCATGATCAGCCACGTGATCAGTGCATGATCAGCCAGCGTGATCAGTGCATGATCAGCCACGTGATCAGTGCATGATCAGCCACGTGATCAGTGCATGATCAGTCGCGTGATCAGTGCATGATCAGGCACGTGATCAGTGCATGATCAGCCCGTGATCAGTGCATGATCAGCCACGTGATCAGTGCATGATCAGTCACGTGATCAGTGCATGATCAGCCACGTGATCAGTGCATGATCAGTCACGTGATCAGTGCATGATCAGCCACGTGATCAGTGCATGATCAGCCACGTGATCAGTGCATGATCAGCCACGTGATCAGTGCATGATCAGTCACG
Source organism: Bos mutus (assembly GCF_027580195.1). NCBI lineage: Eukaryota > Metazoa > Chordata > Mammalia > Artiodactyla > Bovidae > Bos > Bos mutus. The sequence goes on from NW_027219131.1 coordinate 13,860, forward strand.
TGATCAGTGCATGATCAGCCGCGTGATCAGTGCATGATCAGCCACGTGATCAGTGCATGATCAGTCGCGTGATCAGTGCATGATCAGCCACGTGATCAGTGCATGATGATCACGTGATCGCGTGATCAGTGCATGATCAGTGCATCCGCGTGATCAGTGCATGATCAGTCACGTGATCAGTCAGTGATCAGTCACGTGATCAGTGCGCGATCAGTCGCGTGATCATGTGCATGATCAGCCACGTGATCAGTGCATGATCAGCCACGTGATCAGTGCATGATCAGTCACGTGATCAGTGCATGATCAGTCACGTGATCAGTGCATGATCAGCCACGTGATCAGTGCATGATCAGCCTGCGTGATCAGTGCATGATCAGCCGCGTGATCAGTGCATTGCACGTGATCAGTGCATGATCAGCCACGTGATCAGTGCATGATCAGCCACGTGATCAGTGCATGATCAGTCACGTGATCAGTGCATGATCAGCCACGTGATCAGTGCATGATCAGCCACGTGATCAGTGCATGTTCAGCCACGTGATCAGTGCATGCACGATCACGTGATCAGTGCATGATCAGCCACGTGATCAGTGCATGATCAGCCACGTGATCAGTGCATGATCAGTCACGTGATCAGTGCATGATCAGCCACGTGATCAGTGCATGATCAGCCACGTGATCAGTGCATGATCAGTCACGTGATCTGTGCATGATCAGTCACGTGATCAGTGCATGATCAGCCGCGTGATCAGTGCATGATCAGCCATCAGTGCGTGATCAGTGCGCGTGATCAGTCGCGTGATCAGTGTGATCAGTGATCAGTCACGTGATCAGTGCATGATCAGCCACGTGATCAGTGCATGATCAGTCGCGTGATCAGTGCATGATCAGTCACGTGATCAGTGCATGATCAGCCACGTGATCAGTGCATGATCAGCCACGTGATCAGTGCATGATCAGCCGCGTGATCAGTGCATGATCAGTCACGTGATCAGTGCATGATCAGCCACGTGATCAGTGCATGATCAGTCACGTGATCAGTGCATGATCAGCCGCGTGATCAGTGCATGATCAGCCACGTGATCAGTGCATGATCAGCCACGTGATCAGTGCATGATCAGTCACGTGATCAGTGCATGATCAGCCCGTGATCAGTGCATGATCAGCCACGTGATCAGTGCATGATCAGTCGCGTGATCAGTGCATGATCAGCCACGTGATCAGTGCATGATCATCCACGTGATCAGTGCATGATCAGCCACGTGATCAGTGCATGATCAGTCACGTGATCAGTGCATGATCAGCCGCGTGATCAGTGTGCATGATCATCGTGATCGTGATCAGTGCATGATCAGCCACGTGATCAGTGCATGATCAGCCGCGTGATCAGTGCATGATCAGCCAGTGATCAGTGCATGATCAGCCAGCGTGATCAGTGCATGATCAGCTCGCGTGATCAGTGCATGATCAGCCACGTGATCAGTGCATGATCAGGCACGTGATCAGTGCATGATCAGCCCGTGATCAGTGCATGATCAGCCCACGTGATCAGTGCATGATCAGTCACGTGATCAGTGCATGATCAGTCACGTGATCAGTGCATGATCAGTCACGTGATCAGTGCATGATCAATCATCGTGATCAGTGCATGATCAGCCTCGTGATCAGTGCATGATCAGCCACGTGATCAGTGCATGATCAGCCCGTGATCAGTGCATGATCAGCCGCGTGATCAGTGCATGATCAGTCACGTGATCAGTGCATGATCAGCCCCGTGATCAGTGCATGATCAGCCCGCGTCAGTGTGCGTGATCAGCCACGTGTGCGTGATCAGTCACGTGATCAGTGCATGATCAGTCACGTGATCAGTGCATGATCAGGCGCGTGATCAGTGCATGATCAGTCATGCGTGATCAGTGCATGATCAGCCACGTGATCAGTGTGCATGATCAGTCACGTGATCAGTGCATGATCAGTCACGTGATCAGTGCGTGATGATCAGCCACGTGATCAGTGCATGATCAGTCGCGTGATCAGTGCATGATGATCCACGTGATCAGTGCATGATCAGTCACGTGATCAGTGCATGATCAGCCATGGGATCAGTGCATGATAGCCACGTGATCAGTGCATGATAGCCACGTAAAGAGTGCATGAACAGGTACGTAATCAGTGCATGATCAGTCCCGAGATCAGTGCACGATCAGTCCCGTGATCAGTGCATGATCAGCCACGTGATCAGTGCATGATCAGTCACGAGATCAGTGCATGATCAGTCACGTGATAAGTGCATGTTCAGGCACGTGATCAGTGCATGATCAGCCACGTGATCAGTGTATGATCAGCTTGGTGATCAGTGCATGATCAGCCATGTTATCAGTGCATGATCAGCAGCGTGATCAGTGCATGATCAGTCAGCGTGATCAGGTGCATGATCAGTCTCGTGATCAGTGCATGATCAGCCACTTATCAGTGCATGATGAGCCACATGAACAGTGAATGATCAGCCGCGTGATCAGTGCATGATCAGCCAGCGTGATCAGTGCATGATCAGCTCACGTGATCAGTGCATGATCAGTCGCGTGATCAGTGCATGATCAGGCACGTGATCAGTGTCACGTGATCAGTGCGTGATCAGTGCGTGATGTGCAGAGCCACGTGATCAGTGTGCATGATCAGTCACGTGATGGGTGCATGATCAGTCACGTGATCAGTGCATGATCAGCCGCGTGATCAGTGCATGATCAGCCACGTGATCAGTGCATGATCAGCCGCGTGATCAGTGCATGATCAGCCCGCGATCAGTGCATGATCAGCCCCGTGATCAGTGCATGATCCACGTGAGTCATGATCAGCCGCGTGATCAGTTTGATGATCAGCCGCGTGATCAGTGCATGATCAGCCACGTGATCAGTGCATGATCAGTCACGTGATCAGTGCATGATCAGTCACGTGATCAGTGCATGATCAGCGTGATCAGTGATCATCGCGTGATCAGTGCATGATCAGCCACGTGATCAGTGCATGATCAGTCACGTGATCAGTGCATGATCAGCCACGTGATCAGTGCATGATCAGCCACGTGATCAGTGCATGATCAGTCACGTGATCAGTGTGCATGATCAGTCCGCGTGATCAGTGCATGATCAGCCACGTGATCAGTGCATGATCAGCCACGTGATCAGTGCATGATCAGCCACGTGATCAGTGCATGATCAGTCGCGTGATCAGTGCATGATCAAGTCACGTGATCAGTGCATGATCAGGATCGTGATCAGTGCATGATCAGCCGCGTGATCAGTGCATGATCAGTCCCGTGATCAGTGCATGATCAGACATGTGTGATCAGTGCATGATGAATCCACGTGATCGGTGCATGATCAGTCACGTGATCAGTGCATGATCAGCTCGTGTGATCAGTGCATGATCAGCCAGCGTGATCAGTGCATGTCAGCAGTGATCATGTGATGATCCACGTGATCAGTGCATGATCAGCCACGTGATCAGTGCATGATCAGTCACGTGATCAGTGTGCATGATCAGGCCGTGATCAGTGCATGATCAGCCACGTGATCAGTGCATTTCAGCCACGTGATCAGTGCATGATCAGCCACGTGATCAGTGCATGATCAGGCGCGTGATCAGTGCATGGTCAGCCACGTGATCAGTGCATGATCAGCCGCGTGATCAGTGCATGATCAGTCACGTGATCAGTGCATGATCAGTCACGTGATCAGTGCATGATCAGCCACGTGATCAGTGCATGATCAGCCACGTGATCAGTGCATGATCAGTCACGTGATCAGTGCATGATCAGCCACGTGATCAGTGCATGATCAGCCACGTGATCAGTGCATGATCAGCCACGTGATCAGTGCATGATCAGCCACGTGATCATTGCATGATCAGTCACGTGATCAGTGCATTATCAGCCGCGTGATCAGTGCATGATCATCAGTGTGCCACGTGATCAGTGTGATCAGTCACGTGATCAGTGCATGATCAGCCACGTGATCAGTGCATGATCAGCCACGTGATCAGTGCATGATCAGTCGCGTGATCAGTGCATGATCAGTCGCGTGATCGGTGCATGATCAGCCACGTGATCAGTGCATGATCATCCGCGTGATCAGTGCATGATCAGCCACGTGATCAGTGCATGATCAGTCACGTGATCAGTGCATGATCAGTCGCGTGATCAGTGCATGATCAGCCACGTGATCAGTGCATGATCAGTCACGTGATCAGTGCATGATCAGCATGATCGTGATCAGTGCATGATCAGCCCGTGATCAGTGCATGATCAGCCACGTGATCAGTGCATGATCAGTCGCGTGATCAGTGCATGATCAGTCACGTGATCAGTGCATGATCAGCCACGTGATCAGTGCATGATCAGCCGCGTGATCAGTGCATGATCAGTCACGTGATCAGTGCATGATCAGTCAGGTGATCAGTGGATGATCAGGCCATGATGATCAGTGCATGATCAGCCACGTGATCAGTGTGCATCGCGTCAGTCACGTGATCAGTGCATGCATGATCAGTCCGTGATCAGTGCATGATCAGCCACGTGATCAGTGCATGATCAGCCACGTGATCAGTGAATGATCAGTCACGTGATCAGTGCATGATCAGCCACGTGATCAGTGAATGATCAGCCACGTGATCAGTGCATGATCAGCCGCGTGATCAGTGCATGATCAGTCACGTGATCAGTGCATGATCAGCCACGTGATCAGTGCATGATCAGCCCGCGTGATCAGTGCATGATCAGCCACGTGATCAGTGCATGATCAGCCACGTGATCAGTGCATGATCAGCCACGTGATCAGTGCATGATCAGGCACGTGATCAGTGCATGATCAGGCACGTGATCAGTGGATGATCAGCCGCGTGATCAGTGCATGATCAGCCACGTGATCAGTGCATGATCAGTCACGTGATGGTGCATCATCAGTCGCGTGATCAGTGTGCATGATCAGTCACGTGATCAGTGCATGATCAATTGCGTGATCAGTGCATGATCAGTCACGTGATCAGTGCATGATCAGCCACGTGATCAGTGCATGATCAGCCACGTGATCAGTGCATGATCAGTCACGTGATCAGTGTGTGATCAGCCACGTGATCAGTGCATGATCAGCCACGTGATCAGTGCATGATCAGCCACGTGATCTGTGCATGAGCAGTCACGTGATCAGTGTATGATCAGCCACGTGATCAGTGCATGATCAGCCACGTGATCAGTGCATGATCAGTCACGTGATCAGTGCATGATCTTTCGCGTGATCAGTGCATGATCAGTCGTGATCGTGATCAGTGCATGATCAGCCACGTGATCAGTGCATGATCAGCCCACGTGATCAGTGTGCATGATCAGCCACGTGATCAGTGCATGATCAGCCACGTGATCAGTGCATGATCAGCCACGTGATCAGTGCATGATCAGCCACGTGATCAGTGCATGATCAGTCTCGTGATCAGTGTATGATCAGCCACGTGATCAGTGCATGATCAGCCACGTGATCAGTGCATGATCAGTCACGTGATCAGTGCATGATCAGTCACGTGATCAGTGCATGATGATCCACGTGATCAGTGTGCATGATCATGTGCATGATCAGCCGCGTGATCAGTGCATGATCAGTCCCGTGATCAGTGCATGATAGCCACTTGATCAGTGCATGATCAGTCACGTGATCAGTGCATGATCAGCCACGTGATCAGTGCATGATCAGTCGCGTGATCAGTGCATGATCAGTCACCGTGATCAGTGCATGATCAGCCACGTGATCAGTGCATGATCACCCGCGTGATCAGTGCATGATCAGCGCGTGATCAGTGCATGATCAGCCACGTGATCAGTGCATGATCAGCCACGTGATCAGTGCATGATCACGTGATCAGTGCATGATCAGTCGCGTGATGATGCATGATCAGCCACGTGATCAGTGCATGATCAGTCACGTGATCAGTGCATGATCAGCCTCGTGATCGTGATCAGTGCATGATCAGCCACGTGATCAGTGCATGATCAGCCACGTGATCAGTGCATGATCAGTCACGTGATCAGTGCGTGATCAGTCACGTGATCAGTGCATGGTCAGTGCGTGATCAGTGCATGATCACTCACGTGATCAGTGCATGATCAGTCACGTGATCAGTGTATGATCAGCCACGTGATCAGTGCATGATCAGCCACGTGATCAGTGCATGATCAGTTGCGTGATCAGTGCATGATCAGCCCAGTGATCAGTGAATGATAGCCACGTGATCAGTGCATGATCAGGCACGTGATCAGTGCATGATCAGTCAGGTGATCAGTGGATGATCAGGCACGTGATCAGTGCATCATCGCGTGATCAGTGCGTGATCCCTGCGTGATCAGTCATGATGACCAGTGATCAGTGGTCAGTCATGTGATCAGTGCATGATCAGCCACGTGATCAGTGCATGATCAGCCGCGTGATCAGTGAATGATCAGTCACGTGATCAGTGCATGATCAGCCACGTGATCAGTGAATGATCAGCCACGTGATCAGTGCATGATCAGTCACGTGATCAGTGCATGATCAGTCAGGTGATCAGTGCATGATCAGCCACGTGATCAGTGCATGATAGCCACCAGTTGTGTGCATGATCAGTTCACGTGATCAGGTGTGTGATCAGCCATGTGATCAGTGCATGATCAGCCACGTGATCAGTGCATGATCAGCCACGTGATCAGTGCATGATCAGCCATGTGATCAGTGCATGATCAGCCATCGTGATCAGTGCATGATCAGCCACGTGATCAGTGATCAGTGATCAGTCACGTGATCCGTGCATGATCAGGCAGGTGATCGGTGGATGATCAGCCACGTGATCAGTGCATGATCAGCCTCGTGATCAGTGCATGATCAGTCACGTGATGGGTGCATGATCAGTCACGTGATCAGTGCATGTTCAGTCACGTGATCAGTGCATGATAGCCACGTGATAAGTGCATGATCAGCCACGTGATCAGTGCATGATCAGCCACGTGATCAGTGCATGATAGCCACGTGATCAGTGCATGATCTGTCACGTGATATGTGTGTGATCAGCCACGTGATCAGTGCATGATCATCCACGTGATCAGTGCATGTCAGCCACGTGATCAGTGCATGATCAGCCACGTGATCTGTGCATGATCATGTCACACGTGATCAGTGCATGATCAGCCGCGTGATCAGTGCATGATCAGCCACGTGATCAGTGCATGATGTTTCACGTGATCAGTGCATGGTCAGCCATGTGATCAGTGCATGATCAGCCACGTGATCAGTGCAGTGCACGTGATCAGTGGTAGCCGCGTGATCAGTGCATGATCAGCCACGTAATCAGTGAATGATCATCCACGTGATCAGTGCATGATCACCCACGTGATCAGTGCATGATCAGCCACGTGATCTGTGCATGATCAGGCGCGTGATCACTGTATGATCAGCCACGTGATCAGTGCATGATCAGCCACGTGATCAGTGCATGATCAGTCACGTGATCAGTGCATGAACAGTCGCGTGATCAGTGCATGATGATCCACGTGATCAGTGCATGATCAGTTTCGTGATCAGTGCATGATCAGTCCCGTGACCAGTGCATGATACCAGCCACGTGATCAGTGCATGATCAGTCACGTGATCAGTGTAAGATCAGCATGTGATCAGTGCATGATCAGTCACGTGATCAGTGCGTGATCAGTCACGTGATCAGTGCATGATCAGTGCGTGATCAGTGCATGATCAGTCACGTGATCAGTACATGGTCAGCTATGTGATCATTTCATGATCAGCCACGTGATCAGTGCATGATCAGGCACGTGATCAGTGCATGATCAGTCACGTAATCAGTGTATGATCAGCCCACGTGATTATCCACGTGATCAGTTCATGATA
>NW_027219132.1:0-34778 GCF_027580195.1 Bos mutus
GATGAATGGTATGCTATTGGCATGCAGGGGAGATGTGACAGTGAGTCAGCATGGTTACCTACCGGGCTCCAGGCAGTGCCCATAGCCGATCCTAACTGGGCACATGACAAAGACAGTGATGACTGGAAGAGAGTTCACTTTATCACTAGCATTAAGGAAGGCTTAAAAAAATCACGGGCTACTCCAAACTATCTGGAGTGACTCAGGAAAAGGAGGAAATTCACACAGCTTTTCTGGAAAGGCTCAGGGAGGCACTGAGAAAGCACACTAATTTGCATCCAGATGCCTCAAACTTATTCTTAAAGACAAATTTATTACTCAGTCTGTTCCAGATATTCAGAGGAAAGTCCAAAACTGGCCTTTGGCCCCCATATAGATTTAGAGGGCCTCGTTTAAGGAAAGAAATATTGCTCAAAATAGTCTGGAGTCAAAACTCCCTCCCAGGTCCTCCTCACCATTCTATGCAAAACAAAGAACTCTGACCTGAAGAAAAAAATGGACAATAAGGTTGATCACACCCAGCTCCTAGCTGGTCCCAGCTGGTCTCCAGAATTCCTTGCCCCAGCCGTTTATGAAATAACTACTCTCGAACACTTCCCTGGCTTCCCTGTGGCTCAGACAGTAAAGTGTCTGCCTACAATGCAGGAGACCTGGGTTCAATCCCTGGGTCGGGAAGATCTCCTGGAGAAGGAAATGGCAACCCACTCCAGTATTCTTGCCTGGAAAATCCCATGGACAGAGGAGCCTGGTAGGGCTACAGTCCATGGGGTCACAAAGAGTTGGACATGACTGAGAGACTTCACTCACTCCAAACAACCTTGGAGAAGAACAGGCCCCCTTAACAGTAGATGTCCACATATATGCCTATATATACTTACTCTTTTCTTGGGTTAGTGCAGCAGCTCACTAATCTGATGCTGCCCCTTCTTGCCTCATTAAAGGTGAATCCGTTCCGTTAAGTGCCGGTCTCCTTCTTTTTCTGAACCTCGCCTCCTCTGACTCCCTTACCCTACACTGGTAAGAGCTGCCACATCAGTATTCTTAAACAGAAATCAGGAAGAACCTAAAGAAAAAGAGAATAGAGATAAGAGAAAGGCCGAAGCTCTCATTATGGCCCTACAGGGAGTTAACTTTAGGGCTACAAATGTGGGAGGACAAAAGCAAAAACCTGGCGTCTGTTTTTGTTGTGGCAAGAATGGACACTTTAAGGGACAATGCCCCCAAGGCAAGCAGAGGCCACCACCAAGGCCCTGCCCCACTTGCAAGGGAGATCACTGGAAGAGTAATATCCCCAGGGACGTAGGTTTCAGGGGTCAGAAACTCAGACACAAGATCAAGATTCACGGGGCCCAGGGCTTCCCACTTTGGCTTCTGTCCTCATTACCACACAGGAGCCTCAGGTGACTCTAACTAGAGCAGGCCATCCTGTTAAATTCCTACTGGATACAGGAGCCACTTTCTCAACCCTCCTGTGTAATCCGGGTCCTCCTTCTACTAAGTCAGCTACTAAAGGTGGCATTTCTGGAAAGCCAATTACAAAATTCTTTACACAACAGTTGAGTTGTAACTGGGATTCTCTTCTTTTTCTCATGTGTATATGTGCATGTGCTCAGTCGTGTCCACCTCTTGACTCTATGACCCCTTGGACTGCAGCCCGCCAGACTCCTCTGTCCAAGGGATTTTCCAGGCAAGAATACAGGAGGGGTTGCCATTTCCTCCTCCAGGGCATCTCCCCCACTCAGGGATCGAACTTGCATCTTTGCAACTGCCTGCATTAGCAGGCTGATTCTTTTCTACTGCACCACCTGGGTATCCCAAGTGAGCACAGGGCGCCTGGTGTGCAGGCGTGGGGTGAAGGGCAGTGGCAGCAAAACTCCACGAGGTGAAGAAGCGGGAGGGCGATCACCCGAGGCCAGGTGATCCGCTCCTCCCATGGGGAGGCCGAAGGATCCCCCACGCTCCATCCACGAGGGACGCAGCATCCTTCCCCAAAGTTCTGATGGGGAGACCCTCCTCGAGGGCCCGGTGGGCCGGAAGTGGGGCTACGGACACCAGCCGGGCACATCAGGGACAGCCGTGGCACCCTCACTTCCCCCCCCCCCAGGGGTGGTGGTACAGGCATGGCACTCCACTCCAGTACTCTTGCCTGGAAAACCCCATGGACGGAGGAGCCTGGTAGGCTGCAGTCCATGGGGTCCCTAAGAGTTGGACACAACTGAGCAATTTCCCTTTCACTTTTCACTTTCATGCATTGGAGAAGGAAATGGCAACCCACTCCAGTGTTCTTGCCTGGAGAATCCCAGGGACGGGGGAGCCTGGTGGGCTGCCGTCTATGGGGTCGCACAGAGTCAGACTCGACTGAAGTGACTTAGCAGCAGCAAGCCGGTGACCTGCGCACACTTGGACGAGGGCACCGAAGGGGGTGTCTCGCCGGGGGCTCAGGCGCTCTTCCTGGTCCAGCACGCGACAACATCAGCAGACAGAAGGAGGCAAAGGGCAATGGAGACTGGGGAAGGCAGGCCAGGGAAGCGAGACGCACCAGGGCGCAGCCCCAGGGATCAGAGGACAGGACGGACGAGGCACCAATGAAGTGCTGCCACGTAGGCCCACGTGGCATAGACATGGAAGAGGCATAGAACCAACAGTGGAGGTGGGGTGGCCGCCAGCTAATGTGAGGGGCCCGGAAGTCATTCTGAATGACCCGGAGGCGAAGCTGCTTCTGCCTCAGGACACGGAATCTCACCGCAAGAAGCCTCCAGCGCAGGAGCGGTCCCCTGGCACCCAGGATGTCTATTGACCTTCCTGGCCCCCATGGAGCCCCCGTATCGGGGCTTGCGCCCACCACCGCCAACACCCAGAGCCACAAATGGCCCAGGAGAGCACTTTCCCGCCGTGTACCGGTGCCTCTACGGCCCTCACATGCAACTTGCTGTGCCCAGCTTCCCTCCTCGGGGACCGAGGGCACTTCTGTGCCCGGAGACACCACCAGCCATGAAGGCCAGGGAAGGACACCACATGAGGCAAGACCGGTTAGGTCCTAAACAGGGTAAGGGGGCACTGGGCGGTCACCTGTGTCGGGTGGGCCGGGAGCGGGGAAAAGCTGGAAGTGACGGGGAAGAGCAACAAACACGCACAGGGAGGGCCGGCGGACAGGAGCACGTGCGCTGTCTGGTGATCAGAAAGACTGAGTCACGGCCGGCCACCTAGTTTTCAAGTAGGAATATTGCTATTTTTAAACAAAAACACGTCCACACCTGTTAAAGGATTTTGAGAGGCAGGTTGGAACCGCTCACCCTTATATATACTATCAGCTGACTGAGTAGAATGATTTGAATTTGTTTCATGAATATAAAGATATTTTGCTGCTTTGTTTTCCTAACGTATACTACAGATTTACACTCCAAATAGTAACAGAGATGAATTTCAGGTGTTTAATACATTCATCACCTTTTGGTAATTTTTTTTCTTTTTTGTTTTATTCATCCTGTTGAGTATGTAATGGGTCCTAATTTTCTTAAATACATATTTTTCCTGATGACTAATGGTATTATGCAAGTAAGCTTTTGGGTCATCACGTTCTTTTGCCAACTTTTGTTGGGTTATTTGCCTTATTAGTACATTAAACTTCTTTATAATTGGGACCATGAGTCTTTTCTTAGAATAATATATATTTCAAATAACTTTATTCATACTTTGTTCTGTGTATTTACTCAGAAAATGCATTTGGTAAGCAGAAGTTCTTATTCATAATATATTTCAGTTCCTTATATTTTCCTGTGTAGTTATTACTTTTCAAATCCTGGATAAGAAAAAATTCCTACTCCAAAATTTTGAAAATGTTTCCTTATGCTTTATCTTCTAAGAGACAATTCTATTATTGTTTGCACTTATATCTAAAATCTATCTAGAATATATTTATGTGTTTAGTGTGAGGTTGCTGTTGTTTAGTCACTAAGTCCAACTCTTTGTGACCCCATGGACTATAGCCCTCCAACCTCCTCTGTCCATGTAATTTTCCAGGCAAGAATACTGGAATGGGTTGCCATTTCCTCCTCCAAGGGATCTTCCCAACCCAGAAATAGAACCTGTGTCCCCTGTCTCCTGCTTGGCAGGTGGATCATTACCACTGAGCCACCTGGGAAGCCCTTAGTATGAGGTAGGTGGTTACATTATTATTATTTTTCCTGTGTACTTATTTAAACAAACTCATTCAATTTCTTAAAAATAGTACAATTTCCTCTCACTTCACTGCAGTGGAACATTTCTTACACATAACATAACTTTGTAAAGTATTAATGTATCTTTGTCTGGCTTCTGTTTTACTGGCCATTTTTTTTCTTCCTATTTTTACACTAATGCTTCACAATCTTATTTACCAGTGGTTTATAAGAGCCTTGATATCTGGTGGTAAATGATGATGATACCAGCAATTGATGTACCGGGCTCCTCTGTCCCTGGGATTCTCCATGCAAGAACACTGGAGTGGGTTGCCATTTCCTTCTCTAATGCATGAAAGTGAAAAGTGAAAGTGAAGTCGCTCAGTAGTGTCTGACTCTTAGCCACCCCATGGCCTGCAACCTACTAGGCTCCTCCATCCATGGGATTTTCCAGGCAAGAGTCCTGGAGTGGGGTGCCATTGCCTTCTCCAAAATTGTGTTTACTAATCTTTATAATAAAGAAACTACTTAATCAGATGGTTGTATTGATGGCTATGATGATGTATGTTAATATTTTGAAAAATACAATATTCTTTGAAAATGTATGTATGTATATACACTCTTGAGAGTCCCTTGAACTCTCAAGATCTTGAGAGCTCAAGGAGATCCAACTAATCCATCCTAAAGGAAATCAGTCCTGAATATTCTTTGGAAGGACTGATGCTGAGGCTGAAGCTCTAATACTTTGGCCACCTGATGCGGAGCACCAACTAATTGGAAAAGGCCCTGATATTGGGAAGGATGGAAAGCAGGAGGAGAAGGGGACAAAAGAGGATGAGATGGTAGGATGGCATCACTGACTCAATGGACATGCGTTTGAGCAAGCTCCAGGAGTTGGTCATGGACAAGGAAGCCTCATGTGCTGCACTCCATGGGATTACAAGGAGTTAGACATGACAGATGGAGAAGACAATGGCACCCCACTCCAGTACTCTTGCCTGGAAAATCCCATGGATGGAGGAGCCTGGTAGGCTGCAGTCCATGGGGTCGCTAAGAGTCTGACACAACCGAGCGACTTCACTTTCACTTTTTGTGAAAGACACTCAGTCGTGTCTGACTCTTTGCGACCCCATGAACTGCAGCATGCTAGGCCTCCCTGTCCATCATCAACTGCCAGAGTTTACCCAAACTCATGTCCATTACACAGGCCTCTAGGGCTTCCCAGGTTGTTCAATGGTAAAGAATCAGCCTGCCAAGCAGGCTGACCTGCTTCAGTCTGTGGGTTGGGAAGATCCCTGGAGAAGAAAATGGTAACCCTCCTCAGTCTTCTTGCCTGGGAAATCTCATGGACATAGAAACCTAGGAGGCTATAGTCCATGGGATCACCAGTGAGTTGGACATGACTTAATGACAAAACAAGGAACGGAAGGGTCCTCTAATCTCCCCAAAAGAGGGAGAAGGGGTGGAAGAGAGATGGGAGGTAAGCAGGTTGACAGGAGTCTATCAAAGTTACAACTCATTCTCAGGGCCTTCTTTCCCAATCCAAACTATAAATTTCAAGTCAATGAACATTTGAAATTACATTATAATATTGCTATTCTCATGATTAAAATGGAGAACTTAAATTCAGATAGATGTGTTTTCTGCATTTCCAAGAAATTAGAGACTCTGAGCATGCCCACAGAAGACGTTCTTTGGCCTAAAACCTATAGCATGATTCCAGAAGAGTACAAGGGATAAGTTTTGTGGTTGCTGCTGTTGTTTGCCACTGAATTACATTGACTTCCACTCTCCCAGTTCTGTGCAAAATAAACCATTGCCATCCTCTAACCTAACCAAATTAGACAATGTATTCCCGATTCCAGCTTTAAGGGTCTCTTTCCTGGAATCACTTCTGTAGCATATGATTTCTATTTTGTCTCTTTTTATCCTTAATTTTTCAAGAAAACAAATTATTATATATTTGGTCATATTAATTATCATATAACTTAACATCCATGTAGTTGTGTCAATTTTTCTTCTCATTACTCCTTCAAATATAAATTTAAATGTAAATATTTATGGGGTAACTCTTCTGAAGAAGAAAGTGTATGAGAAACATATATATATATATATATATATATATACACACACACACACACACACATACATATATATATACAGATGTGTAAAGTGAAAGAAAGAAAGTGAAGTCAGTCAGTCGTGTCCAACTCTTTGCGACCATATAGACTGTAGCCTACCAGGTTTCACCGTCCATGGGATTTTCCAGGCAAGAATATAGGAGTGGGTTGCTATTTCCTTCTCCAGGAGATCTTCCCAACCGAGGCATTGAACCCAGGTCGCCCGCATTGCAGGCAGAAGCTTTATCGTCTGAGCCACCAGGGATAGACAGATGTGTATATATATGTGTATATTCACACACACAAATATATGAATTATCCCCTCATATTTGAAGGTGATCTAGTTGATAAAAATTTTGATCCTAGCATTCTTTTTTTGTGATTTTTTAAAAAGTTTCATTGGAATGTGGTTGCTTTTCAATGCTGTGTTAGTTTGTAATGTATAGCAATGTGAATCAGCATACTTATATATACATCCCCTCCCTTTTGTACTTCCTTGTTATTCAGCTCATCACAGAGCATTAAGTAGAGTTCCCTTTGCTGTAACATTCTCATTAGTGATGTTTTTAAAATACATAAAATATTGCATTATATAACTACTGAGCAGTCTGATGGCTAGCCTGATCCTTGTCAGAGTCTCAGATGCAGTCCTTGGGAATATCAGCCTGTTGTGTAAATTTGTGGGTGGGGAAACAGTTGCAGGCAAGACCCTAACTTGTACATATCTTTTCTAGTTTATGTACAAATGAGTGCCCAATTTAAAAGACAGCTACATGATGTCGTGAAACTGATAAAGATCATTTTTAATTACTTCCATGTCCAGCTTCCCCAAAGGGCAATTCCACTGATGGGACTGGAGATATACTGAATTCATGGTGACTTAGAAGGAAAAGAAGAAGAAAGATGAATGTCCACAGATGTGTGGTTAGTTTAAACCAGTATTCATCTCTTCTGATAATGACCTGTGAACACATAGGCTAGGTGTCAAATCTTGTGAAAGAAAAAGATCACAATTAACCTGGGGAACCAGAGAGAAATAAGAGGTCAATGGAAGCATTCCACACTATTCTATTTAATGCATATTCAGTATTCACTGCAACACTGATGCTAATTTTTCCGACCTAAGAGATTCTTTTGTGAACATTTTTGTACTTAAGCCTTTATATAAAAGCAATTCTAGGGTATATACCTGGAAGTGGAGTTTTGGGATCATGTACAAGGGCATCTTAAACTTTCTCAGATATTAGCCAAATGTAATCTACAGTACCGTAAAATATTTCTATTTATATGCCAGCAGTGTGTTAGACTTTCCTTTACATTTTTATAAAAGAATAATTTTTTAGACTATTTTAAATCCATATTAAATAGGTGTATAGTAGTATCATTGTCTGGAGAAGGCAATGGCAACCCACTCCAGTGTTCTTGCCTGGAGAATCCCAGGGACGGTGGAGCCTGGTGGGCTGCCGTCTATGGGGTTGCACAGAGTCGGACAGGACTGAAGTGACTTAGCAGCAGCAGCAGCAGTATCATTGTCCTTGTTGTTCAGTCGCTCAGTTGTGTCTGACTTTTTGCAACCCCATGGACTGCAGCACACCAGGCTTCCCTGTCCTTCACCATCTCCTGTAGCTTACTAAAACTCACGTCCATTGAGTTGATGATACCATCCAACCATCTCGTCCTCTGTTGTCCCCTTCTATTCCTGCTTTCAAACTTTCCCAGGATCAGGGTCTTTTCTAAGGAGTCAGCTCTTCACATCATGTGGCCAAAGTATTGGAGCTTCAGCTTCAGCGTCAGTCCTCCAATGAATATTCAGGACTGATTTCCTTTAGGATTGACTGACTTGATATTCTTGAAGTCTTCTCCAGTGCCACAGTTCAAAAACATCAATTCTTCAGCACTCAGCCTTAAAAATTAGTATTTTAGACTATTTTAAATCCATATTATAGGTGGACAAAGGTATCATATAATCTTTTAATTTGAATATTCCTGATCATCAATGCGATTGATTATTCTTTTATTTGTTTTCTGACTATTTTGATTATTCTTCTGCAGATTACCTGCCAATCCAAATTTTGCATCAGTTATGCTCTTGGTCTTTTCCCTTTTTGTGTGTGCACATTTAATGTGTATCTTTGAGACTAACATTGGTGATTTAGTTACATTGCATATTTGTCATAGTATTTAAGGTCAGTTCTTTAAAAATAAATTCTTTTCTTCTGTGTGTGTGCTTAGTCACTCAGTCGAGTCTGACTCTTTGTGACCCCATGGACTGTAGCCTGCCGGGGTCCTCTGTCTATGGGGATTCTCCAAGCAAGAATACTGGAGTGGGTTGCCATGCCCTGCTCCAGGGGATCTTCCCAAACCAGGGATTGAACCCAGGTCTCCCGCACTGCAGGCAGATTCTTTACCATCTGAGCCACCAGGGAAACCAGTGTTATTTTATATTTTAAATGTATAGTAGATGGATTCCCCCTTTGTACTTCTCTCTTTTTGATTGGAATTATGTTTATTTTGGAGATTATTTAGGAAAAATAATTTCTATTAGTGATATTGTTACTGTAGCACTTATCACCTTTATTTTTGCATGAGCACATTTTTGTTTTAAACTTCAGTGTTACTTCTGAGCAATTTAAAAGTGGTTTGTTAATATTTTATGTGTTATATTATTCTTATGATTTTTCATTTTCTGATCACTTTTTTTGAGTTTTTATATTCAGAATTTATAGAGAACTAACTTGGCATGTTTATTTAATTAATTTATTTAATAAATCTTTTTATTCCTTAACACAATCTATCTATCTATCTATCTATCTATAACCTTTTGGCCATACTAAGTGGCATGTGGAATTTTAGTTACCCAATGAGAGATCGAACCTGTGCTGCTTCAGTGGAAGCTGAGAGACCTAACCACTGGATCTCCAGGGAAATCCCTAACACCTGGCATGTTTTGAATTTGCTTATTTATTTAATTGATTTATTTTTAAAGAAGGATATTTGCTTTTCAGAATTTGTTGGTTTCTGCCAAACATCAACATGAATCAGCTATAGGTATACATATGTCCTTTCCCTCTTGAACCTCCCTCCCATCTCCCTCCCCAAACCACCCCTCTAGGTTGATACAGAGCCCCTTTTTGAGTTCCCTGAGCCATACAGCAAACTATCTATTTTACACGTGGTAATGTAAGTTTCCATGTTACTCTCTCAATATATCCCACCCTCTCCCTCCTCCCTTCTCCCCATTTCCATAAGTCTGTTCTCTATGTCTGTGTCTGCATTGCTGCTCTGAAAATAACTCCATCAGTACCATCTTTCTAGATTCCATATATATGTGTTCAGTTCAGTTCAGTCGCTCAACAGTGTCCGACTCTTTGCGACCCCATGAATTGCAGCACGCCAGGCCTCCCTGTCTATCACCAACTCCCGGAGTTCATTCAAACTCATGTCCATCAAATCGGTGATGTCATCCAGCCATCTTATCCTCTGTGGTCCCTTTCTCCTCCTGCCCCCAATACCTTCCAGCATGAGAGTCTTTTCCAATGAGTCAACTCTTCGCATGAGGTGGCCAAAGTACTGGAGTTTCATCTTTAGCATCATTCCTTCCAAAGAACACCCAGGACTGATATCTTTTAGAATGGACTGGTTGGATCTCCTTGCAGTCCAAGGGACTCTCAAGAGTCTTCTCCAACACCACAGTTCAAAAGCATCAATTCTTCGGTGCTCAGCTTTCTTCACAGTCCAACTCTCACATCCATACATGACCACTGGAAAAACCATAGCTTTGAGTAGATGAACCTTTGTTGGCAAAGTACTGTCTCTGCTTTTGAATATGCTATCTAGGTTGGTCATAACTTTTCTTCCAAGGAGTAAGCGTCTTTTAAATTCGTGGCTGCAATCACCATCTGCAGTGATTTTGGAGCCCCCCAAAATAAAGTCTGACACTATTTCCACTGTTTCCCCATCTGTTTCCCATGAACTGATGGGACCAGATGCCATGATCTTTGTTTTCTGAATGTTAAGCTTTAAGCCAACTTTTTCACTCTCCTATTTCACTTTCATCAAGAGGCTTTTTAGTTCCTCTTCACTTTCTGCCATAAGGGTGATGTCATCTGCATATCTGAGGTTATTGATATTTCTCCCGGCAATCTTGATTCCAGCTTGTGCTTCTTCCAGCCCAGCATTTCTCATGATGTACTGTGTATATAAGTTAAATAAGCAGGGTGACAGCCTTGACGTACTCCTTTTCCTCTTTGGAACCAGTCTGTTGTTCCATGTCCAGTTCTAACTGTGGCTTCCTCACCTGCATATAGGTTTCTCAAGAGGCAGGTCAGATGGCCTGGTATTCCCATCTCTTTCAGAATTTTCCACTGTTTATTGTGATCCACACAATGTTAGGATACCATGTTTATCTTTCTCTTTCTGACTTGCTTCACTCTGTAATAGGCTCTAGGTTTATTCATCTTATTAGAAGGAGTCAAGTGTTCCTTTTATGATGGAATAATCTTCCATTTTATATATGTACCACAGCTTCTTTATCTATTCATCTGTCCATAGACATCTAGATTGCTTCCATGTTCTAGCTGTTGTAAATAGTACTCTAATAAACAGTGGGGTACATGTGTCTTTTTCAATTTTTCTAACCTGGCATGTTTTTAATAAGCTTAATTTGTGGTAAATAATAACTATAAAATAATTAATAAAATGTATTCAGAGTTTGTTTCTTTTTACAGTCCATTTTTAACTCTGATGCTATATTGAAGCATAGTTAGAAAATGAACATTTACCAGTAATTTCAAGAACTACAAAAGTATTATTAGTACTGAATCTAGATGTCTGATCTAGTGTAGTTTAATTTCTCTCTATTTTATTCCATAGTTTATTACTCATTTAGATATAAGTTATGCTTTCAGATGTAATTTTGAACATCATTTTCAGACTTATTTCAAGACTTTGAAATGTTGCTCTTTACAGATTAATTTTATCAGAAATCAATGTTTAGCTGTCAACTTCATTGGGATTTGCAAGATTGCATTTCTTATTGTTTTGTTTTAACTTTTGTTGAGAGTTCATTTTCAGCAAGAGCTTTTGGATTTTTTTTTTTCTTTTCTTCTGTTTGGTATTTTGAAATTAATTAGCTCATAAGGAATTCCAGCCTTAAGACATGTTTGAGAGAGTGATTGCTAAGTCACACAGTCGTGTCCAACCCTTAGGGTCCCCATGAACTGTGCCCACCAGGCTGCTCTGTCCATGGAATTTTCCAGGCAAGAGTACTGGAGTGGGCTGACATTTCCTCCTCCAGGGGATCTTCCCAATCCAGGGAGATATGTTTAGTAGTACTTACTTATTTTCCCTTCTTTTATTCACTGATAGGTGTGGAAATACTGACTTCGAGTATTAAATTAACCTGAGGTCCCCATAATCCTAACAATAAATTAGCATACCAACCAAGAAGGAGTAATACTCATGTGATAGACAAATTCCCTGTTCTCGGATTTATTTCATATATGAACCCAACTGTCCTTTTTAGCTTTCTTCATGTTTATAGTTGCTCTGATTTTAAATAAAGGGCAACATCAAAGCTAGAAATAACTTGCTGTACTGTGCCAGTTGTTTGGGCTGAGTTTCAAAACTGCTTCAGAATCCAGTAGAAAAAGCAATTTTCAATTATTGGAAATAAGTACAATATACCTTGACAATATAATAGGTAGCCTAAACTGTATACAAAGGGTCATTCTATGACATATTGCCTTCAAATTTATGATTTTGAGGAACCATTGAGAATTTTTATGCAGCATTAATGACATTTTAATCTATGCTGATTTATTTAGATTAGAAAATGTTATGTTTTCTAGTTTTGTGGATAACTTCTCAATAGCATTGCTTGTGTAATCATATGTACTAGTATATATAGTATATCAGCAACTTCATTTTTTAGTTTGAACTGTTTCTGTTACATATATTTTCTTTCTTTTTTTTCTTTTGGAAAAATTACAGTGACATAAAAATTAATTTACTTAAATTTACAAAATGCGTTATAGGAACCAGAAAACTGGTGCCTCTCACTTTGGCCTGTACAGACAGGGCTGGAGATTGAAATGCTATGAGGAACTGATATTCTTTGGGAAGATTCAGCTTCAGCTTTTATCTGTCATTAGTGTTTATGTGATAAGTGTATTCAGCTATTCATGAATTCTGATGTTTGTTCCACAGTAAAAACTACCTAGTCAAATACCTTAGCTTTATGACTAAGAAAAACAAGGATCAGACTCGTGACATTTGTTACAAACTGTCACAAGTTGGAATGCATTCTTAAGATGATAAAAATTTATAAGTAAATGGATGCAGTTCTTTGACATTAAGCATTGTAAAACTGTACACTTAAGCTTAAACTGTAAAACTCCTGCCTTAACAGTTAAAAAGTATATTCAAGTTTAAGAACTGTGTTATAATGTTAACCTGATTATTTCTTACATAATACAGTGGCCTGTAGTTGGATTACTCTCATCAGATAATTCAGTTTTAAGAAAACATAATTTAGCACTGGACTGGAATATATAATGGCTGCTTGTATGTACTATTCTGCGTGAGTGCATGCTGTGTGTTTGATTGTGACATCAAGGACTGCAGCCCTCCAGGCTCCTCTGTCCGTGGATGTTTCCAGCAAGAATACTGAAGTGAGTTACCACTTCCTCCTCCAGGGGATCTTCCTGACCTAGGGATCAAACCCAATTCTCCTGTGTCTCTTGCATTGGCAGGCAGATTCTTTACCACTGACCCACCTGAGAACTTCATTCATTACTTGCAACAGTGCTGATCTACGCAAAACAAATTACACACCCTCATTATCCTAAATTAATGTCAGCCATGACGTCTCCGGAATAACAATGTTTAACTTTCTTAGGGAAATTAGGTGTGACAGCAATGCAGATTTCCCTTACCAAGCAATAAATAATAGCTTGTTTTATTTTGGTTAGGCTGTGTGACTTCAAAAAACAAAAGTTAAAAATATTCCATAAAATGATTATTTTCTACATTATATAGATGTTCTAAAATAAAAGTTTTAGTCAGTACTTTTTATGCATATCAAAAGATGGAATGTAAACAAAATTTCTACTTGAAAGTGGAAGATTAACTATATTAATTTAGATCCACAAAATTTGTTATCTAAGGGTGAATGAGTGTTATCCAATTTTTATGTTTCTTTCTATAAAAATGAGATTTCTTGTTTTAAAATCGTCTGCTCTTGGATATGTGCCTTACTCCTTTTCATAGAATTAATGTGGTTTGCATCATTTCTCAGACAGGACTCTTGGTGTCTCTTTCTTTCATCTGGACTGGTGTGAGTCCATACCTTTTGTAAGGTCTGTAGAGACACAGGAATCTTACAGAAAAGTACACTCTAGTTAGCTCTGTAGAGAAAAACAAGTCATGTTCTTTCTGTTCTTCTTGGTCACATTTCTGTCTTATATCAGAAAGTTTGGGTTCATATTTGATCAAAAGAAGTGATATTTATTATGTCTTATCAGTTATTTTATTTTTTACTGTAAAAGTACATTTAATTATACTTAACAAAGTTACTTGCTCACCTATTTTCTGTATTGAAATCTAATTCTGTAATTTCTTTTGTATATTTTCCCTTGTGTACAAGAATAATAATAATTACATTTACACTCATTAGATGTAGCAACTAGTTTAAACACACACACATAATTTATTCTTCACAACAGTTTTATGAAATAGATGTTATTATGTCTCAGATTAGGAAGACAAGATAGGAAAAGGATGACTAACCACTCCTAGGATACAGACCAAGTAAATGGTAAACTAAAGATTCATACTCAAACAGCCTAATTTCAGAGTTCATATTTTTAAAATTTATTTTATATCTCACATAGCATTTTTACTAATTTCTTCATTAAAATTGTATATAACATAAAACAAAGTAATTGTTCCAAACAACTGACAATGTACTCCAGTTCAGTTCAGTTCATTTGCGCAGTCATGTCTGACTCTTTGTGACCCCATCGACTGCAGCTTGCCAGGCTTCCCTGTCCATCACCACCTCCCAGAGCTTGCTCAAGCTCATGTCCATCGAGTCGGTGATGGCAGTGGCACTGAACAACCTCTCTATCTGCCAGTAATGCTTCGAGCTCCATTAGATCTGCTGACCCATGGGACTTAAGTGGCAGAGCAGTTGCAGCTGGTGCCCCTGGGCTTCCAGTCTGCTGCAGTCTTCCTGTCTGTCTGCTACCTATAGACATTAAGCTTCAGCTCGGTGCTGAATATTCTCTGACTCATAATGAGTATTGATTGTACATGTGAGTAGAAATAGGATGTTTAAATCATTTTGCATCTTCTTCTTCTTATTATTTATTTTTCTATGCCTGTTCATCATGAGGCAAGATATTCTGACCTACCAAGGCACAAAGTCAGGCATGTGTGACAGTGCTCCATTATCAAATGGAAGTGGGAATGAAGGAGACAGGGCTTGAGCAGGGCTGAGGGAAAAGTAGCTTGTGTGAAGGAGGTAGCTCACATCTCCATGGCTCCAACTCATAGATCACATTCTTGAGCCCAATAAAGACAGTACTGTGGGATATAAAGAGACCACCCAAAGCTGACAGCTGTGGCCACGTAGTTTCTGTCTGGGGGTACCTCTAAAGGACAGGGCTGAATGGAGACTCGACCAGGAGACTTGTAACAGAGCACAGCCAAGAGCAGACCTCAGCACAGCTGTACCTGTGAGCTATTACTCTGCACCTTGTTACCAGGCAGCAAGTCCTGTTCAGCCATTTTCAATGGGCTCCTCCCCCCAAGGAAGCAACTGTCAGTGAGTGACCATTAGTGGGGACAACCAGGCAAGGTCAGCGGAGCAGGGCTTGTCACATGGACAGTGAGGTAAGAGTCAATCCTGGCCTCCCCTCCAGGGTGCTCCAGTTCATCCAGCCTCAGACCAATGGTGATCTGGGGACCCAGGGGATATATGGGGGTCTGTGTCCTGTTGACCTCCAGAGCCCTCACTGCGGCCTCTACTGGCCGCACCCAGGCCTTGAGGAGGCAGTGACCCTCTCCCCGCCTCTGCCACCTTCTGGCTGCACCATCTGCCCTGGATGCCATCTCCAAGACCTGCTCCCACACCCCCCACATGGCTGGCCTGAGGAGCCTGAGGGCCAGTTGCATTTGGCGCCTGGCTCCCTCAGCAATGACAGCTGAGCAGGGTCTGAGGACCCAGCGCTGAGGGCGCTGCCAGCTGAGCTCTGACTCTGCCAGGACTGGACCCTGGAGGATAAGTCATGCCTCAGGACCTGCCCTTTCTTGTCAGAACAGAAACTAACGAGTGTTAGCTTTCGTTATTTACGGGAACAGTTACCTGACCATGACCTGGCCTCCAGATCTAGAGCTCTGACACCAAGATGTTTAAACACCTCACCATGCTCCTGCCTCAGCTTTCTAGGAAAGGGCTTCACTGAGGGCTTTCAGGCAGTTTGAGGTTTTTAAGGCATGAGCCACTCCTGTCCTTGCAGGGCCCTCAGTACATCTTTCTGGGCTCCACACCCTGACCTTCTGTTCTTGTTTAGCCTCCCTGTAAGTTGGGCATAGGGACTTGTTTTTCAGTAAAAGGCAGAGCTTCAGTCAGGGTAATTGCCTGTTTGCTTTTGCCTATAAGGCGAAATGCCAAATGACCAGCTCGATACCAATTCATGAAATGTGGCCAGTGGTTTGGTGGAATGATCATGGGCACAATTGTAAGATTCATGGAAAAAGAGTCTTGAAGATGGTCTGTAGGTAGATGTCTTTGGAAACAGGAAAGGAAGATATTTGTGTTCCATGTGAATTAGTAAAAAGAAAACCAACCAACCAAACAAAAAAAGAGGTACTTTAGCAATCAAGTGACTAAGACGGCTTCTACTATGAATGTCTGTGAGCATCCTGCTCAGCCACCTCTGTCTTTGCTCAATGACTCATGAACAAAGCAGTCCTGGTGACAAGGATGGGATCAGCATGAGCTTAGCAATGCTGAATTCCACCCCCAAGGCTGGCCTGGCTGTTGACTCTGTTGAGTGTCCTTATCCCAACAATGGAGACTGACCCTGAGTTCTCTGAGGTGATCAGCCAGCTACCTGGTGGCAGGCTGACTACATTAAATCCCTTTCTTTATCGAATTGGTTAACATCTTGCTTTTCCTGGAAAATACACTTGCTCAGAAAATGAATTTGCCTTCCTTGTCCACAGTGCTTCCCCCCAGACTACCATGACTGCTATATCCACCGTCATGGTTTCCCACACAGCTTTGCTTCTGAAGTAAATCGTGCAGAATTCCCTTGCTAGTGTGTTTCTACATCAGGTAGGCTGTAAGAGCTACACTCCTGTGAAACTTCAAGGAGGCTTTGAAATAACTGTTTTATAGTGCACGTACACACACATCTCCTAATGACCTAGTTACACACTCATCTTTTCACTGCTCTGTAGGAATTTTGAAGCTGCAGTGAAATTGATTTAATGAATCAGGCCTAAGCAGTCAGTTTTATTAAAAGATATATCATCTTGGGTGGGCCAAATTTAATTAATCAAAAGGCCTTTAAAAGAGGGTGTGTGCGTGTTAGTCCCTAAGACGTGTCTGAGTCTTTTGTGACCCCATGAATGAAAGCCCACCAGGCTCCTCTGTTCATGGGGTTTCCCAGCCAAGAATCCTGAAGCAGATTGCTATTTCCTTTTCTAGGGGATCTTCCTGACGCAGGGATCAACCCAGGTCTCCTGCATTAACAGGCGGCTTCCTTAGCATTGAGCCACATTGGAAATTCTGTTAAAAAAGGATAGATCCTTTTTATATCCAAAGATTCCAGGCTTCATTTCATATAGTTTCCAGTCATGATTTTTAGCTCCTGGCTATATGCCTTGCCAAAGTTCTCTTCTTTAATCAGCCACCAGGAATGGGTGAACCAATCCCTTGTAATAAGTATTGCTTCTTTTATTGAATTTCTGTGCACAAAAGTAATTCATGTTATTAGAGATTATTTCTAACACAAGAAGCACTTTTGTTAATTACATTTCTTTATTTTTGATTATAATTTTTATAACTGATGGACCAATGTTGTCACCTGATTATTAAGTAAGCACCATAATTTATGTTAGGCATCACTCTTCCTTTTGTACAGCTTTGTGGGTTTTGACAAATGCATCATGCCACGTGTCCACCATTGTAATATTGTATAGATAGTTTTAGGACCCTAAAGACCCCTGGGCTGCACTTATTCTTCCCTCTCTCTCCTCCCCTTCCACCAAACTCTTCCACCAAACTTCTGGCAATCCCTGATCTTTTCAACACCTGTAGAGCTTTGCCTTTTCCAGAATGTCATAGAAGTGAAAGCATCCCTTTTTATTCAGGATTTTGAGAATGACTTCTCTCACTTAGTAATAGCTCTTTAAACCTTCTCCATTTCTTTCAAGGCTCAGTTACTCATTCCTTTACTTACCAAATAATAATCTATTGTATGAATGCATCACAGTTTATTCACTTACTGAAGGACAACTTGATTACTTCTAATTTTTGGCAATTATGAATAAAGTTGCTCTGAACATCTGTGTGGAAGCTTTCATGTTTTCAGTGCATTTGGATAATTAACTAGGAGTGTGATTGCTGTATTACATGATAGGTAGCCTATATTTAGCTTCATAAGAAGCCCATAAAGTGCTTGTACCATTTTACATTCCAACAACAGTTAATAAATTGAGTTCCTGTTGCTCTGTATCTTCACCAATATATGGGATTTTCTGTTTATTGGAGTTTAGCCACTCTGATAATTGTCATAGTGGTATCTGCTTTTAAAAGAAATGAATTTATCATTCGTTCTTACTTTACTTTAGACCTTATTTTTGTATTTAGTATTGTAGCTATAGTGTAGTACCTGAAAACTTTAATCCTAGAACCTGGTTTCTTAGGTTCAAATTCTAACTCTACCTTTTACTCCTTGGTGACATTAGGTTAGCTGTTTAACATGTGTTTCAGTAACTTTATGGGTTTCCACTGTAAAGAGCTCAGATGCTAAAGAATCCACCTGCAGTGTACAAGACCTGGGTTTGTACCCTGGATCTGGAAGATCCCCTGGAGAAGGGAATGGCAACCCACTCCAGTGTTCTTTGGTGAATCCAGTATACAGAGGTTTTAGTCCATGGGGTCAGCAAAGAGTTGGACAGCAATAAGTGACTTTCACTTTTTTCAGTAGCCTTAATAATAAGATATACCTCACAGAGTTGTTACAATAATTAGGCTTAGATTATTCTGGAACATATAAATAGCAATGAGTATCTGGCCTGTACTAAACTCTTTTATTATTTAATTGTATAAAATAACTTCATTTTTTGTTAAGAGGAAGCCATTTAGAATGTAAATAATTCCAAATATAGACAGAATATTGGTAATTATATTAATTTTAATTGTAAGGAAAACTTTCACATAATGATAACATTCCTCCATTGCTGCAGTATTACCATATACAGCTATCACTACACTATTTAAATTGTAATTCAGTAACTTCACAGTTGTAGGTCCCCCCACTACTTTGTAATTTTGTTTGATCATGGCTTTGACTTGATGAAACTGAGTTCAATATAATAAATGAAATTGCAAGTTCAAGGTTTTGATCCTGTATTTATTGTTAAATTCTAGTAATCAGAATCCAACAACACATTATAAAGATCATACACCATGACCAAGTGGGCTTTATCCCAGGGATGCAAGGATTCTTCACTATCTGCAAATCAATCAATATAATACACCACATTAACAAATTGAAAAATAAAAGCCATATGATTATTTTAATAGATGCAGAGAAAGCCTTTGATAAAATTTAACATCCATTTATGATAAAAACTCTCCAGAAAGCAGGAATAGAAGGAACATACCTCAACATAATAAAAGCTATATATGACAAACCCACAGCAAACATCCTCAATGGTGAAAAATTGAAAGCCTTTCCCCTAAGGTCAGGAAAAAGACAAGGTTGCCCACTCTCACCACTACTATTCAACATAGTTTTGGAAGTTTTGGCCACAGCAATCAGAGCAGAAAAAGAAATAAAAGGAATCCAAATTGGAAAAGAAGAAGTAAAACTCTCACTGTTTGCAGATGACATGATCCTCTACATAGGAAACCCTAAAGACTCCACCAGAAAATTACTAGAGCTAGTCAATGAATATAGTAAAGTTGCAGGATATAAAATCAACACACAGAAATCCCTTGCATTCCTATGCACTAATAATGAGAAAATAGAGAAATTAAGGAAACAATTCCATTCACCATTGCAATGAAAAGAATAAAATACTTAGGAATATATCTACCTAAAGAAACTAAAGACCTATGTATAGAAAACTATAAAACACTGATGAAAGAAAGCAAAGAGGAAACTAGTAGATGGAGAAATATACCATGCTCATGGATCGGAAGAATCAATATAGTGAAATGAGTATACTACCCAAAGCAATCTATAGATTCAATGCAATCCCTATCAAGCTACCAACGGTATTTTTCACAGAGCTAGAACAAATAATTTCACAATTTGTATGGAAATACAAAAAACCTCGAATAGCCAAAGCAATCTTGAGAAAGAAGAATGGAACTGGAGGAATCAACCTGCCTGACTTCAGGCTCTACAACAAAGCCACAGTCATCAAGACAGTATGGTACTGGCACAAAGACAGAAATATAGATCAATGGAACAAAATAGAAAGCCCAGAGATAAACCCACACACCTATGGACACCTTATCTTTGACAAAGGAGGCAAGAATATACAGTGGAGAAAAGACAGTCTCTTTAACAAGTGGTGCTGGGAAAACTGGTCAACCACTTGTAAAATAATGAAACTGGAACACTTTCTAACACCATACACAAAAAAATAAACTCAAAATGGATTAAAGATCTAAACATAAGACCAGAAACTATAAAAATCTTAGAGGAGAACATAAGCAAAGTGCTCTCTGACATACATCACAACAGGATCCTCTATGACCCACCTCTCAGAATATTGGAAATAAAAGCAAAAATAAATGGGATCTAATTAAATTTAAAGCTTCTGCACGACAAAAGAAACTATAAGCAAGGTGAAAAGACAGCCTTCAGAATGGGAGAAAATAATAGCAAATGAAGCAACTGACAAACAACTAATCTCAAAAATATACAAGCAACTCCTTCAGCTCAATTCCAGAAAAATAAACGACCCAATCAAAAAATGGGCCAAAGAACTAAATAGACATTTCTGCAAAGAAGACATACAGATGGCTAACAAACACATGAATAGATGCTCAACATCACTCATTATTAGAGAAATGCAAAGCAAAACTACAATGAGGTACCATTTCAATCCAGTCAGAATGGCTGTGATCCAAAAGTCTACAAGCAGTCAATGCTGGAGAGGGTGTGGAGAAAAAGGAACCCTCTTACACTGTTGGTGGGAATGCAAACTAGTACAGCCACTATGGAGAACAGTGTGGAGATACCTTAAAAAACTGGAAATAGAATTGCCATATGACCCAGCAATCCCATTGCTGGGCATACACACTGAAGAAACCAGAATTGAAAGAAGACACGTGTACCCCAATGTACATTGCAGCACTGTTTATAATAGCCAAGATATGGAAGCAACCTAGATGTACATCAGCAGATGAATAGATAAGAAAGCTGTGTGGTATATATACACAATGAAGTATTACTCAGCCATTAAAAAGAATATATTTGAATCAGTTCTAATGAGATGGATGAAACTGGAGCCTATTACACAGAGTGAAGTAAGCCAGAAAGAAAAACACCAATACAGTATACTAAAGCATATATATGGAATTTAGAAACATGGTAATGACAACCCTGTATGCAAGACAGCAAAAGAGACACTGATGTATAGAACAGTGTTTTGAACTCTGTGGGAGAGGGAGGGGGGGATGATTTGGGAGAATGGCATTAAAACATGTATAATATCATATAAGAAATGAATCGCCAGTCCAGGTTCGATTTAGGATACAGGAAGCTTGGGGCTGGTGCACTGGGATGACCCAGAGGGATGGGATGGGAAGGGAGGTGGGAGGGGGGTTCAGGATGGGGAACACGTGTACACCCGTGGCAGATGCATGTTGATGTATGGCAAAACCAATACAATATTGTAGTAAAAAATAAACAGGTTAAGTTAAAAAAAAATTAAAAATAGCAATCAGTGAGGCAGAAAAACGAGAAGATGGTTCCCAAGATGCTAGTGAAATAATATTCTCATAAAAAAGTAAAGTATATATTTTAAAATGCATACAAAATGTTGAATATGTATGAAACCAAATGTTAACAGTAGTTTTAATGCAGGGGATGTGTCAGTGATTTAATTTGGGGTTTTTTGTTTCTATTTGCCAAAAATGTGCAATAAATTCACAATACTATTGTAATATGAAATGAGAAATATAAAAATAGTTTTGTAAAGATCAGACCCTTTATTGATCTTTTGTAAAATCGTTGCATGATACAGGATGCTTGGGGCTGGTGCACCTGGGATGACCCAGAGGAATGGTATGGGGAGGGAGATGGGAGGGGGGGCTCAGGATGGGGAACACGTGTATACCCATGGCAGATTCATGTTGATGTATGGCAAAACCAATACAATATTGTAAAATAATTGTCCTCCAATTAAATTAAAATATAAAAAACAATTCAATAAAATGAATTCTTAAAATTTCCACTCTCTCTGGAAGATGCCATAGCTAAGCACCTTAATTTCAATATATAAGAAGATTGTTATTGGTACTCTGATTCATCTACCACAACTGAATAGCCTGTGGCCTGACCCTAAGAGGGCACAAAGTTCAGAGACTTAATTATTACAAAAGTATGTCTTCTGTTTTAATTTTCTAATGGAGAGTAACTCTAAGACCCTTATGCAGGGAACTGACTTATGTTTCATGGCCTTGAAAAATGTTGCCACCTCAGTTAAATTAAGGGTCTACAGCTTTGACCATTTTGGGAGAACTGTCAGTAGTTATATGTCGTAAATGTGGCCATTTTCATATGAGCATTGTTAAGACATTACAGGACTTCCTCAGTGGTCCAATGGTTAGGACTCTGAACTTTCACTGCCCAGGCCCAGGATTCAATCCTTGTTCAAGCAACTAAGACCCTGCAAGCCACAAGGTGTGGCAAAAAAAAAAAAAAAATAAAAAAATAACCCCACCTCCCTTCTGAAACATTGTTAAACCTCAGAACTAAGTTGTGCTTGTCACAGACATCATATTTAGGAGTTTTTCCATCACATCAAAATTTTCATTTACACTACCAAATTTTAGAGCTAATGGATTTTGTACTATATACATATTTACTACATATATAGGTTTACTATATATAAGTATCATAAATGCTTAACTTTTTCATAGAATTTGTCCTGTGAATTTTTAGCCTTATCATGACACTGAGTAATGCTGTGTGTCTTCAATAATGTTATTTTTGGTTGTGGAATGTGGGGCATAATTTTTCTCCCACATTCAAGAGATAACCCCTTATAAACTCTCCGTTCCTAAAATGTTTTAATGAACAGAGGATATTTTTCAATTCCTATGCAATTAGATTTTATAGAATAGTTATATTTTTCATATTGGTATTTTATAAATCTGGGGAATTTCCAACTATTCTGAGGAATACCATTGGAAAAAAAAAAAACAAAAAAAAAAATCAAATAATACTTCCCTGTACTACTTTGGGTTCTTATCTTGGCAGTGAAAAGCACATTTCTAAGAAAAGTTAATTTCAACAACAGTAATATCTTTAAGGTAAATATTTCCCTTATACTTGCCTATCATACAACCATACAAAAACTAGATAGATTAAAAAAAAAGTCAGAATTTTTTATCTGATTGGTCAGAGCCAAAGGACCAGTGATTCTTTTTTAATATTAAACTAATATATAAAATAGAGTGAAACATTCTTTTGTAGTTTGTAAGTCAACGCCATCTCATAAATGATATTATATTTATCATATTAAATTTTATTTTTTATGATACACTTTCCAGTTTATTTATTTATTCTTTAAATTTATTTACTTTAATTGGAGGCTAATTAACTTTCCAATATTGTAGTGATTTTGTCATACATTGACATGAATCAGCCATAGGTTTACATGTGTTCCCCATCCTGAACCCCCTCCCACTTCCCTCCCCATCCCATCCCTCTGGGTCATCCCAGTGCACCAGCCCTGAACACCCTGTCTCATGCATAGACCTGGACTGGTGGTCTATTTCACATACAATAATATACATGTTGCAGTGCTATTCTCTCAGATCATCCCACTCTCACCTTCTCCCACAGAGTCCAAAAGACTGTTCTATACATCTGTGTCTGTTTTGCTGTCTCGCATATAGGGTTATCATTACCATCTTTCTAAATTCCATATGTATGCATTAGTATACTGTATTGGTGTTTTTCATTCTGGCTGACTTCACTCTGTATAATAGGCTCCAGTTTCATCCACCTCATTAGGACTGATTCCAATGTATTCTTTTTAATGGCTGAGTAATATTCCATTGTGTACATGTACCACTGCTTTTTTATCCACTTGTCTGCTGATGGACATCTGGTTTGCTTCAATGTCCTGGCTATTATAAACAGTGCTGCGATGAACATTGGGGTACACATGTCTCTTTCAATTCTGATTTTCTTGATGTGTATGCCCAGCAGTGGGATTGCTGGGTCATATGGCAATTCTATTTCCAGTTTTTTAAGGAATCTCCACGCTGCTCTCCATAGTGGTATACTAGTTTGTATTCCCACCAACAGTCTAAGAGGGTTCCTTTTTCTCCACACCCTTTCCAGCATTTATTGTCTGTAGATTTCTGGATAGCAGCCACTCTGACCAGCATGAGATGGTACTTCATTGTGGTTTTGATTTGCATTTTTCTGATAATGAGTGATGTTGAGCATCCTTTCATGTGTTTGTTAGTCATCTGTGTGTCTTCTTTGGAGAACTGTTTAGTTCTTTGGCCGATTTTTTGATTGGGTCATTTATTTTTCTGGAATTGAGCTGAAGGAGTTGCTTGTATATTTTTGAGATTAATTGTCAGTTGCTTTGTTTGCTATTATTTTCTCCCATTCTGAAGTCTGTCTTTCCACTTTGTTTATAGGTTCCTTCATTGTACAAAAGCTTTTAAGTTTAATTAGGTCCCATTTGTTTATTTTTGCTTTTATTTCCATTAGTCTGGGAGGTGGGTCATAGAGGATCCTGCTATGATTTATGTTGGAGAGTGTTTTGCCTGTGTTTTCCTCTAGTTTCTGGTCTTACGTTTAGATCTTTAATCCATTTTGAGTTTATTTTTGTGTATGGTGTTAGAAAGTGTTCTAGTTTCATCCTTTTACAAGTGGTTGACCAGTTTTCCCAGCACCACTTGTTAAAAAGAGATTGTCTTTTGTCCATTGTATATTCTTGCCTCTTTTGTCAAAGATAAGGTGTCCATATGTGCGTGGATTTATCTCTGGACTTTCTATTTTGTTCCATTGATCTATATTTCTGTTAAATTTTCAAACCCTTTTTTCAAACAATATTGAAAACAGATTAAGAAAAATTACCAACACCTTTTTGGATATTTTCTTTTTTTAAAAGATAGCGAAAGGTGGTTTTTTTTTTTTAATAAATTGTGTACAATTTAGAAATACTTTTCATATGCACTATTCTTGGACATTTTCTTACAATGGTAAATATTCAGAGCACTTCACGATATTCCACAATGACATTTTTAAGTTTATTTTCCATTCTATTCTGATCTATTGTGTATATCTGTTTTTGTGCACATTAAGGAAAATGTCAAAGCGGTTTAGTAGTACATTTTCATTACAAAAGGTAAGCTTCCATAAAGGAACGACTGTGAAAAAGATCAAACAGTGTCAATTTTCTGTTTTATTGCCCTCTAAAGCAATTTGTGGGCTTAAATAATTGCAATTTTGACCTCTATTGCAAATGATCAGTCAGCATAGACATATTAAAAACTCTTAATATAACTGACAAAAGAAGATATAATTGGGCAACAAAATGGTCAGAGATTGATCTTAGTTTTTAAAATCTTTATTTGCTCAATGACAGATATAAGTCTTGGGGATGAACTCGGCAGGCAGAGAAGATGTCTAAAGCAAAGGCGCCCCTGTGTGGATGTGCCTGCCAGGAACAGTGAGGAAGTCAAGGAAGTGGACATAAACTGAGGTGTTAGGTGGTGAATTTGGAGAAGTCAACAAGAACATGGATGGCCTAACCTGAATTACTCTGTGTGTGTGTGTGTTTAGATCTGTTTAATCAGAAAGGGGTTAGGAAAAGTAGCAAGGTATATATCTGTGTGTGATCTTATTCTTCCCTACTAACAGTGCTAAGGAGAAGGCAATGGCAACCCACTCCAGTACTCTTGCCTGGGAAATCCCATGGACGGAGGAGCCTGGTAGGCTACAGTCCATGGGGTCGCGAAGGATCCGACATGACTGAGCGACTTCACTTTCACTTTTCACTTTCATGCACTGTAGAAGAAAATGGCAACCCACTTCAATATTGTTGGCTGGAGAATCCCAGGGACGGCAGCCTGGTGGGCTGCCGTCTATGGGATCGCACAGAGTTGGGCACGACTGACATGACATAGCAACAGCAGCTTAGCAGCAGTAGCTTAGCAGCAGTAACAGTGCTAAATTCTTTATCTGATTCTTGGAGTTGCCTGAGAGCTCAGTTGGTAAAGAAACCACCAGCAATGCAGGAGACCCCAGTTGCATTCCTGGGTTGGGAAGATCTGCTGGAGAAGGGATAGGCTACCCACCCCTGTATTCTTGGACTTCCCTTGTGGCCCATTTGGTAAAGAATCTGCCTGCAATGTGGGAAACGTGGGTTCAATCCCTGGGTTGGGAACATCCCCTGGTGAAGGGAAAGGCTACACACTCCAGTATTCTGGCCTAGAGAATTCCATGGTCTGTATAGTCCATAGGGTGACAAAGAGTCTGACATCAATGAGCCACTTTCACTTTCACTTTTGATTTCATTAAAGAACTCTCTGTGTTAGAAATTTTATTTCTCTTTTACATGTGAAGATATGGTCTTCAGATTCTTTTTTTTTTCTGCTTCCTAAACACCTCCTCTTACTACCTGCCAAAACAGTCTTTCTAGGATCCCAGGGAGGCCAATGAGAAGTGCTAAAGAATGCCTTCAAGGCAGCATGATGCAGATAGGGTGTGGAAATTGGCCCCAGATTTATCTGGGTTTGAATCCCAGTGTCGCTGCTAGTTAGCTAAATTGACACTTATTCACAGAGCTATACAAGTAGTTCAGATAATCATTGGTTTCATTGTCTATGAAATGAGTGTAATAATTTCATGTATGTAAAGATGGGCTTCTCAGATGGTACAGAGGTAAAGAATCTGCCTTTCAATGTAGAAGCAAGAGACTCAAGTTCAGCCCCTGGGCTGGGAAGATCCCCTGGAGAAGGAAATAACTGCCCACTCCAGTATTCTTGCCTGGAGAAGTCCAGGGACAGAAGAGCCTTGTGGGCTACACTCCATGGGACCGCAAAGAGGTGGACCCTACGGGCACACACACAATTAAAAAGGGAGCTAGCCTAGAATCACCAGATGTAGGTAATATCAGTTCCTTTCTTCTCCCTACCTTTAATTAGAGATAATGGGGATTGGGGAAATGGATGGAGAAAAAGAGCATGTGTGGGACTGCTCTGTGAGGCAAAGCCCCCTTGCTGGAGGAGAGTTGAGGTGTGTGGTCTGATCCTTTTTATGGTTTGTGGTTCAAGGACTTAAAAGAACTAATGCAAGGGGAGATTTGATTCAGAATTGGTGGAGGTGGAGGTGGGGTGGGTAGTCTGAAGGTTGAACTAGCAGATGTGAAATGGGAAGTGAAAGAAAGTGAGGGATTAATCATGATTATCAGCTTTTTGTCAAGAAAACACTATAAGGAGTCGATGGGACTCTGAAGTGAGGCAGATTGCAGGAGAAAAAGATCCCTTCTCTTGAGTTGCTGGCACACTTGAATATGACTCACAAGTTCCAGGCAGAAGATTTGGGAGCCCCAACACATTGGCATTTAAATAGGAAACCAAAATGCATTAATTGCTTATACAACAAGATGAAGTCATTTTCATTTTCTATTTACTTACATTGTGATACTGTAAGAATTTCTAAGGGTGTTATTCATTTCAAAATTTTTCATTTCAACAAAAACAATAATATTCTAACAGACATATTCATGAAGAATAGTATTACCAGAATGAGAGGAAAGTAAAAATAAAACAAGAAATTATTTGAGTAATATTTTGTAAATTTTATGCAAGCCAACTTTCTCTAAATGCCTTGGACTATTAACTTTTTCTCTTCTCATTTTCTTTGCCCTTATAAGTATAAGATGAACCTTGACGGGATTGAGTTTGCTGTTTAGGTGCAAAGATGTGTCTGACTCTTTGCGATCCCATGGACTGTAGCCCACCAGGCCTCTCTGTTCATGGGATATTCCAGGCAAGAATACTGGGGTGGGTTGTCTTTTCCTTCTCCAGGGGATCTTCCCAACCCAGGGATCAAAATCACATCTCCTGATTTGGCAGGTGGTTTCTTTACCTCTGAGTCACCAGGGAAACCCTGAGAATGAGTTCAATGAGTAGTTCATTGGAATTGGAAGTCACAGGAAAAACATACAAAGAGAAAATAAAATTCATAGGTATGTAAACCATTGTCTCTAGATTATTTCACTTGTTAGTCAATGCATTGTAATTATAAGCTGTATAAATAAAGTAATTTAGATTCAAAGATATTTTAGAGTCTTGTCTTAGTTTACTAGGACTGCCATCACAAAATACCACAGACCCGGTTGTTTAAAAGACCGAACACTATTCTCTCATGTTCTGGAGGCTGGGATTTAAGGTCGAGTTGGATTTTCTTGAGCAGTCCATCCTTGACTTTGAGATGACTGCCTTCTCCTTGGGTTCTCTCATGGTTTTCTCTCTGTGTAGATACAGAATTAAGACTGCAACAGAAAAGTGTCGGATGATAATATTAAGTTCAGAACACTCGCATGGCTATTCAACAATAAAACTGGGATTTTCCTTCTCCCAGACTCCACAATGCAAGCTGTGCACGTGTAGTGTTTGACATCAGAGTGAGGCCTGAGACTAGAGATAGAGGTAGGAGCATATAGTGGGAAGGGAGCAGGGGTCACTTGAACAGTCTTATGTAATGGAGATATATAAATGCTGATACTGAAATTATTGCTTACTTTGCTTTGAGTCAAATTACCTGTAGGCCATTTAAAAGTGTGTTTATTTTTTGAACTAATATTTAACTTTTATTGAAGTATAGTTGATTTGCAATGTTGTATTAATTTCAGGTATACAGCAAAGTGATTCAGTTTCATATGTACTTATATATCTTCATACGTATCTGTGGGCTTCCTTGGGCTTTCCTTCTGAAGTAAAGAATCTGCCTGCCAATGCAGGAGATGAGGATTCAAGTCCTGGGTGGGGAAGGTGCCCTGGAGAAAGAAATGATAACCACTGGTAACCACTTGTTTGGTCTCTCTCTCTATGAGCCTGCTTCACTTTTTTGTTACATTCACTAGTTTGTTGTGTTGCTGATGTTCCACACATAAGGGATATCATTCAGTATCTGTCTTTCTCTGATTTATTTCACTGAGCATAATACCTTCCAAGTCTATCCATGTTGCTACAAATGGCATATTTTAATTCTTATGAATGAGTAGTATTCTATTTGGAGAAGGCAGTGGCACCCCACTCCAGTACTCTTGCCTGGAGAATCCCATGGACAGAGGAGCCTGGTAGGCTGCAGTCCATGGGGTCACTAGGAGTCGGACACGACTGAGCGACTTCACTTTCACTTTTCACTTTCATGCATTGGAGAAGGAAATGGCAACCCACTCCAGTGTTCTTGCCTGGAGAATCCCGGGGATGGGGGAGCCTGGTGGGCTGCCGTCTATGGGGTCGCACAGAGTCGGACACAACTGAAGCGACTTAGCAGCAGCAGCAGCAGCAGCAGTATTCTATTGTATGTCTGTGAATATATATATGTGTGTGTGTATATATATATATATACACACATATGTGAATATATACACACACACACATAACATCTTCTTTATCCATTCACTGGCTGCTGGATACTTAGGTTACTTTCATATCTTGGCAGCTGTGAATAATACTGCTTTGAACAGTGGGCTTCATGTACGTTTTTGAACTAGTGGTTTTGGTTTTCTTCAAATATATACTCAGGAGTAGAACTGCTAGATCATATGGTAGCTCTATATTTATTTTGTTGACGAACCTTTATACTGTTTTCTGTAGTGTCTGTTGCAATTTACATACCCACCAACAGTGTGGGAGGATTCACTTTTCTCAGTATCCTCACCAACATTTGTTTTTTGTATACCTCATTGTTTGTTTTTTTAATCTGCATTTCCCTGATGATTAATGATGCTGAGCATCCTTTCATGTGTTGCTATTATTTTTAAACTGATATGTACAGGTATAAATCTTAACACCTATACAATTTCTTTTATGTTTCACCCACTTAGATGTGAGTCTAGGCCCTTTCCTTTAACAAGAGTTGATACAGAGTAATGAGGGCTTACTTATCACTGACAGATGTCCTGGAAACAACACTATGTAATGTCCACAGTTAAGCCTGAAACGGCCATGAGCCACTCAGGTCAACCTCCTGCTGGAGCCATTTACCACCCACAATGAGCTCTGTGGTTCTGCCTTCTAGGAGGAAGCCCAGGCCTCGTGGGGAGGCTTCCTGAAGCTCTGCCAGCAAGCCCAGCTTCAGCTGCAGACGTGGCAGTGACGTCACCTCCAGTGGAGTCCAGCTCCTAGTGTAGTATCAACCCCAACTGGTGAGTCTCCTCTCCTGAGACCCCAACATCCTAGAGCAGAAATAGCCATCCCCAGTGCACCCTGTCTGAATTCCTCACCTTGGGACCAAAGTGGGTGTCACGTGCCATGACATGGGGCTTAGTTTATAAAAATATTTTATATTAAAAGCATCGAGAATAACACACTTGTGGAAAATTCACAAGTTACAACAGAATGTATATTAAAATCTCTTTCCTTCCTTCCGTATTCTATAGCCTTCTAGATGCTGTCTCTGGAAGTACTGTTATTTTTTCCAGACTTATTAATGGAACTATCAGATAGTGCTGACACTCTGACGTACATGTTTCTAAGAGTTGTACCTACATTTACTCATTTGCTCTTCGTTCACCATGAGTTCTCAGGTGGTAACTAGAAGGGAAATCTGCTTCATTCTGATTTCCTTCTAAAATTGGGTGTCTGAACTGCTGTCCTTTATTTCTTTTTGAATTATATTCCTCCAATATATTTGAAAATACAGTCCCTAGGGATTTGCCTGGCAGTCTAGTGGTTAGGATTCCAAAGTAAGGGGAGTGGGTTCTGGGTTCAGTCTTTAGTCAGGAACTAAGATCCCACATGCCTGGGAGCCAAAAATCCTAAAACATAAAAACTAAGCAATATTGTAACAAATTTAATACATACTTTTAAAATACTATTAAAAAATAGATTCCCTAATTCTTTTTTTAATTTTTATTCCTCAGTTTCCTTATTTATATATACACACACACAGACACACATACACACATTTTCCATCAAGCTGGGAAGCACTAAAATTGTTCATTTCAGTTCAGTTCATTCACTCAGTCATGTTCGACTCTTCGTGACCCCATGAATTGCAGCACGCCAAGCCTCCCTGTCCATCACCAACTCCCAGAGTTCACTCAGACTCACTTCCATCGAGTCAGTGATGCCATCCAGGCATCTCATCCTCTGGCATCCCCTTCTTCTCCTGCCCCCAATCCCTCCCAGCATCAGAGTCTTTTCCATTGAGTCAACTCTTCCCATGAAGTAGCCAAAGTACAGGAGTTTCAGCTTTAGTATCATTCCTTCCAAAGAAATCCCAGGGCTGATCTCCTTCAGAATGGACTGGTTGGATCTCCTTGCAGTCCAAGGGACTCTCAAGAGTCTTCTCCAACACCACAGTTCAAAAGCATCAATTCTTCGGTGCTCAGCTTTCCTCACAGTCCACACTTGGTTCATATCTCAGTTGGGTAATCCTTTTAAATAATTTGACACCATCTTAATTATTGTTTTACTTCATCAAGGACCCACTTAATCTGTTAGTTCAGATATTTGGAGGTGAGGTGAGTTGAGTCAGCAATGAAGGGCTTCCCTGGTGGCTCACACAATAAATAATCTACCTTCAATGCAAGAGACACAGGTTCAATCCCTGGGTTGGGAAGACCCCTGGAGAGGGGAATGGCTACCCACTCCAGTATTCTTGCCTGGAGAATCCCATGGACAGAGAGACTGGCTGGCTACAGTCCACTGAGATGCAAAGAGCCCAACGTGATTGTGTTACTAACACTTTCATTCTTTTTTTTTTTTTTCCAGTAACGATAAGGCTTTGTACTATACCTGGCCTTCCCAGATGGCTCAGTGGTAAAGAATCTGCCTGCCAGTGCAAGAGACATGAGTTCCATCCCTGGGTTGGGATGATCCCCTGGAAACGAAATGGCAACCCACTCCAGTATTCTTGCCTTGAAAATCCCATGGACAGAGGAACCTGGTGGGCTACCAGCCATGGGGTTCCAAAGAATCAGATGTTATTGAACACAGAGGTACACACACAATACGGGATTCCATGCCTTGGGCATGGAATTTATTTGTTTTAAATGCGGCAACTTTTAATGGGGTAGTTTGTTTTAAATGGGGCAGCTTTTGGAGAAGGAAATGGCAACCCACTCCAGTATTCTTGCCTGGGATATCCCATGGACAGAGGAGCCTGGTAGGCTACAGTCCATGTGGTCGCAAAGAGTTGGACATGACTGAGTGACTTCATTTTCACTTTTTCATCTTTCTCTTAAAGTTTTCGCTTCTGTGTTTTAGGGGGCTGGTCACTTATCATTCTGTAGCCACTGTTCATGACCATGAGATTGGGGATTGATTAGGTGTTGAATTGTGACCCAGAACACACATTTAATCCTAGAGTTTTGGGTGGTCTAAAATTCTTCATGTAGAAAAACAATACACTTTTCACCTAACCTACAGCTGAAAACACAGTGAATTGTTTTTTGTTACTTGTTCAGTGAATAGCCAGGCTTTACACACAATAACAGATAAATTGTTAAATGAATTGGCAGAGATTGAGAGATAAGTAAGTCTGTACATGTAGATGTATCTGGAGAAAAGGAAGTAATATATGTAGAGGAGAGAAGGATTTACATAATTTGATAAGTATATGTATTTTACAGTAAGAATATGACATTTTGCAATTGAATTTCAATTAATGCTTTTTATTTCAACTGGAACATATTTTGAATTATTTGATCTAGAAATATCTGGTTACTTAGAAATTTTAGAAATGAATAGAAATGATATATATACAGGAATACATTTTCTTGTCAACATGTTAGCCCTGTTCCTCTTCACCCTGAGACGTTCACAAACAACTGTATTTGGGGGGCAGGCCTTTTTCTCTCATATACATTATTTTCTTAATCAGAGAGGAATCCATGTACCTAGGATTCCTTAGTTGAAAAAAAAATATTTACTTTGAAAAGCCCAGTTTGTCCATAGAAACAGAGTTTCTGGACAGTAGCAGTTGGACTCATCCTGTGCAGAGTCCAGTTCACTCTGAAAGTTCTGTGATGAATCGTCTCCACTGTAATGTGATAATGCACATTCTGCACCAGGTGTCGCTTTGTGAGCTGAGAGGTTCACATATGGTGTCAAGTGAGAAGAGCTCACCTTCAACCTTGAGACTGAAAATGGGCAACCTGAACTGTTGTTCTGGAGGGAGGTTCCTACTGATCCTCTGTAGGCTGTTTCTTCAAATGGGCTGGTTAACTATTACTGACTTGTTTTTTTTTTTTTTTTTTAACATAAATTTATTTTAATTGGAGGTTAATTACTTTACAATGTTGTATTGGTTTTGCCATACATCAACTCATTTTTTTTTCATTTCCATCACTTTACAGAGATATAAATGTATTTTATAGTTTGTTTTATTCCTTAATTTATATTTTTTGGTTCTGCTGTCAAATGGCCACCTTAAATATCTTCCTAAATTAGAAAAATGTACAATTTCCTTGTGATAGTTTTGTACACACTCTTCCATAAAAACAAAAATGGAAAGAACAGAAGCAGGAGAACCATGAGGTCTCCCCAACATTGGACATTGCACAATAAGGGAATTGCAGCTCAACAGACAGGAGGGTCATGGGTCTCTATCATTGAAAGCTGACACGCATTTTAGTGTTTCTTTTCCCCATCTGTTAGGTTATCACTGGTTAATATGCAGAAGCTGTAGCTCATTTCTTTCCTGCTCCTCTCCTTTGCTTTCCTTCATCCAGCAAAGAGAATGATTCAGTGGTAGCTCAGTCCATAATTACTAACCTCCCACATGCATACGCTCCACCTTGTGTCCCCATCAAAAAAAAAAAAAAAAAAAAGAAAAATAGAACACTGAGGGATTGGTGAGCAGCCTCACCAGTGTCCTGACAGCTACTCTGTGTCTCACTACTTCCCCAGGAGGATCTGCTGGAGGAACCCCCCCCGGGGCTGGAATGAGGAACAGGGACTGAGTACCCTGAAGGTATGGTCACCTCTGTTTATCTGAAATAAGGCCGTTGCTTCACTTCTTTTATTTTATTCAGTCGAATACAATTATAGTAGTCTGACAATGTACATTATCACTGATGCATACAGTTTACTTGGTTGCTAGAATATTTAAGGTATATCAATTGTCAACACAGAGCTGATTCCAAAGGACATTTTAAAACGAAAGCATCAGTTACTACTGTATAACAGTAGGTACTTTCCTCAGCAGAAATTTTTCCTCTTGGAAAAGAATTTTGTAATTGTTGTTCAAATGGAAACAGAGATCTTACATGAAATAGGCCACCCTTTTTAACACGGGAGCCTTTCTGTTTTCTTTTGAGGCCATTGACTTAAGGAGTTTTAGTTTTCTGAGAAGAAAAATCAGAAGAGAAGACTTAGTGCAGAGAATAAAAGATGCTGACACCCTCACACTTTTTTTCTCATCTCTCATCACAGGTTTATGAAACAGCCAAAGAGATTTCTTCATATTCAGGGATATACATCCCTCTGCTCAGATACAATCTAATTGGTGAAGGTGGGGCCCTTTGCTGCATCAATTTGAGGAGGAGCCCTGATTTTTGGTTCTTACAGGTGGTGAGACCTAGAGATTGACCTCCCAGAAAAAAGTACTGGCCCAGTTCTGGTGTCTCCAGAAGCAACTGCATCATTTAGATGGTGTGGGATTGTGTGAAGGAGGGTGTTTGGAGGTGAGCATGTGTTGAAACCACATAGTATCACTGTGAATCTGCCTGTCTGTGTATATCCTCAGAAAAAAAGAGGGACATGTGCCCTCTTCAGCCTCACCTTTTCATGCCATGCCCTTCATTCACACTTGCTCAT
>NW_027219133.1:0-10385 GCF_027580195.1 Bos mutus
TGTCCCCAAAGGGGGGGGCATCTTCTTGTTCATTTATCCGGGGGTGTTTTCCATCCCGGAGTGGGACTGCTGAACCTACTTTTTCCCATTTTTTGGTTCCTTCGGGGAACCTCCAAAATTTTTTTCCATCCCAGGCCTCTCCCCCGCCCATTCCTCCCCCGTGGAGGGAATTTCCCCTTTTCTCCACATCTT
Source organism: Bos mutus (assembly GCF_027580195.1). Lineage (NCBI taxonomy): Eukaryota > Metazoa > Chordata > Mammalia > Artiodactyla > Bovidae > Bos > Bos mutus. Next base: position 193 of record NW_027219133.1, read on the forward strand.
CTAGCAGGGTTTTGTTGACCAGACTCGCGGTAAAAATTTTCGGACTCGGAAAGTGGTCCCCCCTTTGGGGTTTTGGGTTGAGCCCCCAAATCTTAGTGATGGGGCAAGATGCCTTTAAATACAGATCCAATGCTGTCACCCCCCTTTCCAGGGCTCTTTTTTTTCCCAACATTTGGAAATCGACCACTTCCCTTCAGGCTTGCTCCTCATTCTTCCCCTGTTGCCCTTTTTGCCTGGAATGCCCTCTGCACTTTTTGGTTCAATCCCATGGGAGAAACCTTTTCTTGAATGTCCAAAGGTTTCCCCTGGTCCTCCTTCCAAGATGCTTTTTCCCTGCCTAAAATTCCCTGCATCCCCAACCCTGGTTTCCCAAAGGTTAAACCCTTGGGGCCCCTCAACGGGGAAATGGTGCCTCGGAAAGCCTTCCCTGAAAAGGTTTTGTGGTGGGGAAGGGGTTTATGGTTCTAAAAGAATTTTGCCTGTGATGTATCATTAGTTGTCTCGGTGGCAGGAACTCTGTGTCTTCTTCTCTCCCTTCCCTTTTGGGGAAACTTATTACATGCCCCCAGCCCCTTCATTGGTGCTCAAAGTATTTATTTAGTGTGTGAAAGACAGAAAAAATTTTGGGAACCTCAAGGGTCATTGGAAAACCCCTTTTTGATCTCTTTGTATTTTGGGAGTCAATTTTTTCCCTTTCCCTGGGATGTTTACACAATATTAGAGGCACAACCCAAAGGCATAAAGGGCATTTTTCCCTTACAAAAGGGTTCTTGCTTTCGGGGAATTTTCTTAAAAATTTTCTACAAGTTAGGGTTTTTAAATCAAACAGGGAAACGTTCAGTATGCTCCATTTCTTTTTCAAGAAAGATCGTTTGACCCTGAAGGGGGGAACCTTTAACGTTGAGTCAAACTTAACCTTGACCATTTTCAGGCAAGTCTTGTGGTTCCTTCTGGGGGTGTGTGGCTCTTGCGAAATGTGAAGATCTTCCATCGTCCTCAGACTTTGGTGTCATTTTCAATCATCCAAAACTTCCAGGTCTGGGTTTTCCGGGGGACCACCACACACAGTCAGTAGCCCCGCGGGTGGATTCCCGGAATCAAAGTTGTTCACGGCCCTTACCGTTGATATTGTTGCCACACTCAATGCAGTGGGGGGGGCCTGGATTGTCCCTGGGTCTCATGTGGAATGGAAAAAAGGGTCCCCACACACACCCCCCCCCACTGTTGACAGCCTTGGAGCGGTCCCGAGCAAAATCAGACAAACCAAAAAGCCCCGATGATGTCCGAGATGAAGGAACTAAAACAGCTGGTTGGTGGGACCAAGGGGGGGGTTTGCTCTTTTTTTCTGCCCCTCCCTTTCTTCCCCGGACGCCTTAGGAAAGGGCATTTGGGGAAAATTTTAAAGAAAGTGCACAAAAAATCAAAATTGTTGAATCAAAATTTTGCATTTAACCATCTTCAAAAAAAGGGAAAAAACTTCACCTGCCCTGTTTCTTTCAAAAACCCTCAAATTTCTTTTCAATTCTTTTTTTCTTTCCCCTTGTTTTCAATTAGCCTTAACAGTAAATTGGGAAAAATACATAAAGATTCAAAGATACCAAAAAAGGACAGCTTCTGTTTTAAAATCATTTTTCCCATTTAGTAGAATTTTGGCCCCTTTCTTTGTATTTTCCCCCGGGGAAAATTGAATGCCCGGGTTTTCGGGTCCAAGGCACCCCGGGCAGGGGAGACTGGGGTTTGATCCTGGGTGGGAAGACCCCCCGGGGAAAAGGGAAAAAGGGCAGCCCACTCCCAGTACCCTCCCGGGGAAAACCCCGGACAGGGGCCCTGATGGGCCGATCCAGGGGTTGTATTAAAGTTGGGCCCCCAACCCAGCAACTCTAAACAAAAGTTTTTTAAAAGACCACATTAAAGGGGGGTGTGTGTGTGTGGTGTGTGTGTGTGTGTGTTTTCTGTATCTCCTCTTGCCCCTTTTGGGAGTCTTCGGAATTTTTGTATTTCTCCCTCTGTTCCCCTGACAGCCACCCCCCCCGGCCCCTTTAAAATTTTCCCCCGCCTCTCCCAGGCGCCCCTGGCTCTGGCGAGGTTTCCCAAGCCAGCTTCTCCCCTTGGCGTGGAGTGCGTCCAGGGTGTCTGTTTTCTGTCTGTGTGCCTGCCTGTGGCTGTCTGCTCCCCAGGAAGGTCGAGGGCGGCTTGGGGTAAAAGGGGGGCCCTGGAAATCAAAGGGGGGGGCGGGGGCCCCCGGGTTGACCGCGCCTCCGGGTTTCCCCGGGTGGGTTTGGGCCCCGGACGGGTCCCGGGCGGGAACCGCCCCCGGGTTTCGCTGCGCCTGGGGCCCCCAAAGGAGGTTCCCAAAAGGCCCCTGGGCGCGGGGTTGGGGGGCCCCGGGCCCCGGGGCCGGGCACCTGGGGCCCGCGCGGCCCTGGGCGAATGGGATCGGGGGGCCCCGGGCCTCAGCCAGCGGGGCCCGGGTCTGGGGCCCCCGGGTGGGGGGCCCGGAGACCCCCGCCCCCCTCACCCCAACCCCCCAGGCCCCCGCGCCCCCAACCCCCCGCCCCCCCTCCCGGCCCGGGGGGTCCCGGAACCCCTGGGGCCCCCGGGGCCCCGGCCGGGCCTGCTGGTCTGGTGTTGGCGGTGTTGGGGCGGGCGGCGTCAGCAGGCGGGAAATCGGTCGAGTCGTCGCGGCTAAGTCCCCAGCCCCCCCCGGGCGAGTGGGCCGTTGGCCCGACCTGCAGGGCGGGCGGGGGCGGCCCCAAGGCCGGGGCCCGGGGCCCCCCCGTCGGGGGCCCCTTATCGGCCGGGAAAGGGGGGATCTCGTCGATCCCCGGAAGCTAAGCGGGCCCGGGCCTGGTTGGGATCTTGGAGGGGGAGACCACCTGGGAACCCCGGGTGCTCGGGCTTTGCCCCCAGAAGAGGCCCTTTTCCCCCGCGGCGCCGATTCTTGGATCCCCCCCCGGCCCCGTTTTTCCCGGGGGCCCCGCGGGAAACCCGGGGGGGGCCCGACCCCCTTGCAGACCTGGGTTGCCCCCGCGGGCCCGCCCCCTCCGCGTGCTTGGTTTGGACACCCGGCGGCCGGCAGCCCCGTCTCCATCTGGGGCTCCTTTGGCTTGCCTCCAGGCAATCCCGGGGCTTACACGGACTCCAGCCAGAGCCCCAGCCCCCGCCCCACACCCCTGCCTCGCGAAGCCATGGCGCATCATGTGCGCCTGCCTTGCCTGAATGGGTGTGCCCAAGCGGGGCATATCTTCATTCCTTACTCGTGGAGTGTGTCCATGCCTGGGGTAGGACTGCTGAACCATACAGCTACTTCCGCACAGTTCCTTGAGAACATCATATTCTTTTCCATACGGCTCTACCCGCCCCATTCCTACTCACGTGGAGGAGAGTTCCCTTTGCTCACATCTTCTCCCACTGGTTGATGACAGACATCTGCAGTGAGGCCCAATAGGACTCATGTGAAGTAGTCCCTCCTTGGGATTTGGAGTTGGGGGCCTCTCAATCGTGGTGATGTGGAGCAAGATGACCTTTTGGAAATGCAGATGCAATGCTATCACCTCCCTGCTCACTTGGCTCTCGTATTTTCCCAGCATATTGAAGAATCGACCACTTCATCGGAAGGCTTGCTCCTCCACGTTCTTCTCTGATGTCTTTTGCCTGGAATGCCCTCTGCATCTTATTCTACCCATCCCATAAGGCATTTTTCGTTTCTTGAATGTCTGTTCCTGGTCACATAGCCTTCCAGATGCTATTTTCCTGCCTGAAATTCTTCCTGCATCTAACCTGGTTTACTAAGTTCAACCTATGGACCTCAACGAATGGTACTCTGGAAAGCCTTCCTGACACCAGGTTTGTGGTGAGGAAGAGGCCCCTCATAGGTTCTCAAAGGATCTGCCTGTGATGTATCGATGCGACCAGCCAGTGGCTTAGGAACTCTGTGTCTTCTTCTCTCACTTTATTCCTAGAAAAACTTATTACATGCCTCCAGAGAGCTCATACATTAGGTGCTCAGTATTTACTCAGTGTGTGAAGACAGAAAAGCTCTTAGGGAAAGCCTCAAAGAAATTCATGGCTCGGCTTTTGGTCTCTTTGTATATTGTGATCATTCTTTCCTTTCCTGGGTTGATGTGTACACTATATTAGAGCACAATCTAAGGCATGAAGACATATCCGCCACATAGGGTTGTTCTTGCTCAAGGAACTCGTACAGCAGATTTCTACAAGTTAGGGCTTTTCAAATGCTCATAGAAGCATGTAGGCGTTCAGTATGCTCCATTTTCATTTCAAAAGAAGATCGTTTGAACTTCCATGCAGGTGGAACCTTTGAGTGAGTCCAAGACTTATGCTGACCATTTCAGGCAAGTCTTGTGTGGTTCCTTCTGGAGGTGTGTGTCTTGCAGAAATGAAATCTTCCATCGTCACCTCAGACTTTGGTGTCATTTGCAATCATCCAGAAAGCTTCAGGTCTAGGTTCCCGGACCACACCACACACAGTCAGTAGCCGGGTGGATTCCGAAGATAGTTGTTCGCGACGTGCGTTGATATTGTTGCTGCACACTCAATGCAGTGAGCAGGGCCTGAGTTATCCACTGGGTCTCATGTGGAATGAAAGAAGGCTCCCCACACCCCACCCACTGTTGACAGTAGTGACGAGCGGTCCCGAGCAAAATCAGACAAACCAGAAAGCCCAGATGATAGTCCTTGAATGAAGAACTAAGCAGCTGGTTGCGTGCTACCAAAAAGGGAAGGTTGCTCTTTTTGTCTGCCCCTCTGCTCCTTCTTCCCTGGGCGCTTGTAGGAGTTTTGTCATGGAATTTACAAACCAAAACCTAAAAAGTCATATGTGTTGAATCAAGAATTTGCATTTAATATCTCAAAAAAAGGAAACCAGCCTGCATGTTTCTTTCAAAACCGTCAGTGCTTTTCAATTCACAGAGGTTTTCTCTCTTGCCTTGTTCAATTGGCATAACTTAGTAAAATCAAAAGCTACATAAAGATTCAAAATACCAACAAAAGACAGCTTCTTTTTTAGAAATCATCTTTCCATTTAGTAGAACACAGGCTCTATTCTTTGCATATTTGCCTGGGAGTAGGCATGTCTGGTTCAGATGGCAAGGCATCCGCGCCCAGGGGACTGGGGTTTTGATCCCTGGGTCTGGAAGATCCCCGGAGAAAAATACTTAGCTACTCATGCTCCCTGCGCCCTGGGAATGCCTGGACAGGAGAGCCCTGATGTTGCGCCAGTCATGGGTTGTATTAAGTTGGGCTCAGCCCAGCAACTCTGAACTGCATTATTTCAGACCACATCAGAATTGTGTGTGTGTGTGTGTGTGTGTGTATCTCCTCTTGCCGTCTTGGAGTCTGTCTCGGAATCTTCATGTATTTCTGCCTCTGTATCTCCTGACAGCCAGCCGCTGTGCGTTCGTCTATTTGCCTCTCTCCAGGCTCTGGCTCCTGGCTGAGGAGCTTACTTGAGCCAGCTGTCTCCCGCTTAAGCGTGTGGGTGCGTCAGGTGTCTGTGTGTCTGTCTGTGTGCCTGCCTGTGGCTCGTCTGCTCTCTCTGGAAGGTCGAGGAGGCTTGGCGTGGGGGGAGGGGCAAGGGGGCCTCGGTGAGTGCGAAGGGAGGGGCTGGGCTCGGTCGGCCAGCCTCCCCAGCTGGTAGGTTTGGAGCACCGGACAGGTGCACTGAGCAAGTTAAGCGCTCAAGTATGCGCTTCGTCTCGGCCCATAGAAGTTCCAGAGGCCCACAGGCCCCGGGGGTTTGGGAGGCGGCGGGCGCCCGAAAGGCCGACACATCTGGGGCGCGCGGGCCTGAGCAGCCGAATAGGATCGGGGCCCGCTCAGCCAAGCAGCGGCGGGTCACACCAGGCCACGGCGGGTGGGGCGCCGAGACGCCGCACCCCTCAGCCTTTGGGCCCTGGCGCTGCGCGCGCGCACGCCCTCGGTCAATGGGGGTCCTGGAAGCCTCGGGCGGAGCCGACCAGGCGCTGCTGGTCTGGTGTTGGTGTTCGAGGCGGGCGGCGTCAACAGGCGCGGAGTCGGTCGCGGTCGTGCGGCTCCGGTACAGCGCGCCCGCGGCGAGAAGAGTGCGACCCGTTGGCCCGACCTGCGGGGCAGAAGCGAAAAGAGCGCGCAGGCTCTTAGGGCGCTGAGCCAAAACGCCACTGTCTCAGGCGTATCAGCCTGGCGCCCGATCTACGTCCGATCCTACGGAAGCTAAAACTTGGGCCGGGGCCTAGTTGAGATCTTGGATGAGAGACCACCTGGGAATCCGGGTGCGCTCAAAGGCTTTTTGCCTACCAGAAGAGGTCCTTTAGCCCCGCGGCGCGTCCCGATTCTTGGATCCCCCACCCCCGCCCCTGGCCCCAGCCCTCCCCCCAGGGCCGCGAGAAGCGGCTGGCGGGGCCCGACTCCGCTGGAGCCTGGGTTATCGCGCGACCATGACCTCGCGTTCGCCGGCTGGGACGCCGAAGGCCCGGCAGTCGTCTCTCCATCTGGGGCTCCCCTTTGGCTTGCCTCCAGGCAATCCCAGAGCTACAGGACTCCAGCCCATTTAGCCCCGCCCACCCCCTGCCTGCGCAGGCCATCGGCGCATCTTGCATGTCGCGCCGCCATGCGCACAGATAGATGCCTTGGCTGGGGCATCTATCTTCAATTCACTTATCCCGTGGGTATTGTCCATGCCTGGGAGTCGGACTGCTGAACCATGCGCTGCTTCCGCCTAGTTCGCCAGAACATATATTCTTACCCACTTGAAGCTCACACACGCCCATTTCCTACTCCACCGTGGAGAGGAGTTCCTTTACTCACATCTTCTCCAGCACTGGTTGTTGACAGACATCGCAGTGAGATTGTCGGACTCATGTGAAATGGTCCCTCCTTGGAGTTTGGAGTTGAGCCTCTCAATCATTAGTGATGTATGGAGCAAAGATGACCTTTGGAAATGCAGATGCAATGCTGTCCTCTCCTGCTCCACGCTCCTCGTATTTTCCCCATGTGAAGATCTGACCACTTCCCTTTCAAACACTCCTCACGTTCTTCTCTGATGTCTTTACCGATACCCTCTGCACTCTTTGGCTTCCATCCCATAAGACATTTCGTTTCTTGAATGTCCTAAGTTTCCCAATCACATAGCCTTCAAGATGCTATTTTCCCTGCCTGAAATTCTTCCTGTCTATTTCGTTGCCTAGGTTCCAGCCTATGGACACTCAGCGAATGGGCCTCTGGGCCTTCTGACACCCAGGTTTTGTAGTGAGGAAGGCCCTCTATAGGTTCTCAGATCTGCACATGATGCTGTCGTGGAGTCGTCTCAGTGGCTTAGGAACTCTGTCTTCTACTATATAACCTTCCTATTCTGCCGAAACATTACATGCCTCCGAGCTCATCGTAGGTGCTCAGTATTTACTCAGTGTGTGAAAGACAAAAGCTCTTGGAAACCTCAGGGTCGCAGCTCAGCACTTTTGATCTCTTTGTATATTAGCGATCAAGTTCTTTCTTCCTGGAGTTGATGTGCTTTATATTGAGAGGCACAATCACAGGCGCGAGCATATCATACATAGAGTTCTTGCTTTCAAAGACCGTACAGCAATTTTCTGGGATTAGGGCTTTTCAAATGCTCGAAGCGTATGAGCGTTCAGTATGCTCCATTTTCATTTCAAAGAAAAGATCGTTCAGCTTCCCGCCGCTAAAAGTAGAACTGCCAACGTTAGTCCCAAGACTTATACCTTGACCCATTTCAGGGCAAATCTTGTGGTTCCTTCTGGAGGTGTGTCTTGCAGAAATGTGATCTTCTCGTCCTCGAACTTTGGTGTCATTTGCAGCAATCTGTCCAGCTTCCAGGAATCTGGGTTCCAGCACCAGCACACCTGATCATTAGCCAGCGAGTGGTTCAGGAATCGCATTGTTCCCGGCATTACACGTTGATATTGTTTGCTGCACTCCAATGCAGTGGCAGGCCTGGATTCTTGGCCACTAGGTCTCATGTGGAGATGGAAGAAAGGGCTCCTCCCCACACCCTGTTGCCTTGTAATGAAAGCGGTCCCAGAAACAGAATCAGACAAACCAGAAAGCAGATGATAGTCAGCCCGAGATGAAGGAACTAAGCGGCTGGTTGCTGATGCTGCTCCAAGAGAAAGGTTGCTCTTTTGTCTGCCCTCTGCTCCTTCTTCTGGGCGCCTTAGGGTTTTGTCATGGAGATTTGAAAAGAGTACACAAAAGTATGTGTTGAATATAGTTTGCATTTAACCATCTCTCAAAGGAAGAAGCTACACTACACGTGTTTCTTTCAAGGCCGTCCAATTTGTGCCAGTTCTAGGTTTCTCTCTTTACCTTCTTCAGTTAGCCTTAGTAGTAAAAATCATTGAAGCTTCATACAGATTCAAAATGCCAACAAGGTTAGCTCTGTTTTTTAAAATCATCTTTCCATTTAGTAGAACACGAGCTCTATTCTTTGTATTTTGCCTAGAAATTGCTTTTCCCGGTTCAGATGGCCAAAGGGATCCCCCGGGGGCGGGGACTGGGGGTTTGGGGGCCCGGGTGGAAGATCCCCGGGAGAAGGGAAAAGGCAACCCCCCCCAGTTCCCCGCCTGGGAAATGCCACGGACAGAGGAACCTGATGGGGGGCCCCAGTCCATGGATTGTATTAAAGGGTTGGGGTCAACCGCCCTGAACACAAGTATTTTCCCGGGCCACACTCAAAGGGTGTTTTGTGTGTTTTGTGTGTGTGTGTTTTTCTCCTCTTTCCCCTCGGGTCTGTCTGGAATCTTCATGTATTTCTGCCTCTGTTCTCCTGACAAACCCCCGGGCCCTTTCTTTCCCCCCTCTCCCCAGGCTCTGGCTCTGGCTGGGGCTTCCCGGGGCCAACTGTCTCCCTTTGGGCGTGGGTGCGGGAAAGGGGGCCCCCTGCCCTTTCCTGTTGTGTTCCCCGCCTGTGGCTCCTCCCGCTCTCTCAGGAAGGTTGAGGGCTTTGGGGTGGGGTCAAAGGGGGGCCCCGGTAGTGCGAAGGAGGGGCCCCTCGGTGACGCGCCTCCGGGTTCTGCTGGGTTTGGGCACGGACAGGGGCCGGGCAAAAAAGGGGGCTCAAGTTTGCTGCGCCTGGCCTGGGGTTCAAGCCCCCCGGGCGCTGGGGTTGGGGAAACGGGGGCGCCGAACCGACATCTGGGGAGCCCGGGCCTGAAACAGCGGGAAAGGGGGTCCGGGAGGCCCGGGTCAGCCAAACGCGGCGGTCTGGGGGCGCGGTGGGAGGCCGGGGCCTCCCCACCCCCAGCCCCCCCCAGGCCCCGGCGCCGCCCCCTTCCCGCCCTCCCGGTCAATGGGGTCCTGAAGCCTCGGGCCCCCGGGCCCCCCCGGCGCTGCTGGTCTGGTGTTGGGGGTGTTGGGGCGGGCCGGGGTCCAAAAGGCTGGAAATCCCGTCCCCCGGTGTGCGGCTCCAAGTACGCCCGCGGCGAAGCCCGGGCCCGTTCCCCCTGCAGGGGGGGAAGGGAAAAGGGAAGCGAGCGCAAGGCTCTTAGGGCCCCCGGGCCGCGCCACTGTCTAAAGGCCTTATCAGCCTGGGGGCCCCCGATCTCGCCCGATTTTGGAAGCTAAGCGGGGTGGGCCTGGTTGGGATCTTGGATGGGAGACCACCTCCATCCCCCGGGGTCCTTTTTGCCTCCAGGAAAGGGGCTTTGGCCCCGGCTCCACCGGCCCCCCCCGCCCCCCCCGCCCCGCCCCTCGGGCGCGGGAGCGGCCTTTCCAAAAGGTGCCCGGGGGGACTTTTTCCTATTCCGAGGTTTCCGCCGGAAACCCCCCGCCTTCCCCTTTTTCCCCCCAACCCGGCTCTGCCCGCCCTTTTCCTACTCACCGTGGAGGAGGTTCCCTTTGCCCCCACATCTTCTCCCCGCACTGGTTATTGACGAAAATCGCGGTAGGAATTTGGACTCATGTAAAATGGGCCCCCCTTGGAGTTTGGAGTTGAGCCTCTCCAATCATTATTTATGTGGGAGCAGATGTGCCCCAAATGGGTGCAATGCTGTCCCCCCCTGCTCCAACGGCTCTGTTTTCCCCGCATATTGAAGATGACCACTTCCCTTGGGGGCTTGCTCCTCCGTTCTTCTCTGATGTCTTTTTCCTGGAATGCCCCCTGCATTTTTCCATCCATGGGGCATTTTTTTTTCTTAATGTCCCAAGTTTCCTGGGCACATAGCCTTCCAAAATGC
>NW_027219134.1:0-9330 GCF_027580195.1 Bos mutus
CTGCCTGCTCATCTGCCTGATAATCGCCAGCTGAGCAGCTGCGCGCGACACCTGCCTGCTCATCTGCTTGATAATCGCCAGCTGAGCCCGCGACACCTGCCTGCTCATCTGCTTGATAATCGCCAGCTGAGCCGCGTGACACCTGCCTGCTCATCTGCTTGATAATCGCCAGCTGAGCCGCGCGACACCTGCCTGCCTGCTCATCTGCTTGATAATCGCCAGCTGAGCCCCTGCGACACCTGCCTGCTCATCTGCTTGATTGTCGCCAGCTGAGCCGCGCGACACCTGCCTGCTCATCTGCTTGATATCGCCAGCTGAGCCGTGCGACACCTGCCTGCTCATCTGCTTGATAATCGCCAGCTGAGCCGCGCGACACCTGCCTGCTCATCTGCTTGATAATCGCCAGCTGAGCCGCGCGACACCTGCCTGCTCATCTGCTTGATAATCGCCAGCTGAGCCGCCGCTGACACCTGCCTGCTCATCTGCTTGATAATCGCCAGCTGAGCTGCCTGCGACACCTGCCTGCTCATCTGCTTGCTCATCTGCTTCGCCAGCTGAGCCGCGCGACACCTGCCTGCTCATCTGCTTTGATAATCGCCAGCTGAGCCGCGCGACACCTGCCTGCTCATCTGCTTGATAATCGCCAGCTGAGCCGCGCGTGACACCTGCCTGCTCATCTGCTTGATAATCGCCAGCTGAGCCGCGCGACACCTGCCTGCTCATCTGCTTGATAATCGCCAGCTGAGCCGCGCGACACCTGCCTGCTCATCTGCTTGATAATCGCCAGCTGAGCCCGCGCGACACCTGCTGCCTGCTCATCTGCTTGATAATCGCCAGCTGAGCTGAGCCGCGCGACACCTGCCTGCTCATCTGCTTGATAATCGCCAGCTGAGCCGCGTGACACCTGCCTGCTCATCTGCTTGATAATCGACAGCTGAGCGCGCGACACCTGCCTGCTCATCTGCTTGATAATCGCCAGCTGAGACACCTGCCTGCTCATCTGTGACACCTGCCTGCTCATCTGCTTGATAATCGCCAGCTGAGCCGCGTGACACCTGCCTGCTCATCTGCTTGATAATCGCCAGCTGAGCCGCGCGACACCTGCCTGCTCATCTGCTTGATAATCGCCAGCTGAGCCGCGCGACACCTGCCTGCTCATCTGCTTGATAATCGCCAGCTGAGCCGCGCGACACCTGCCTGCTCATCTGCTTGATAATCGCCAGCTGAGCCGCGTGACACCTGCCTGCTCATCTGCTTGACTGTGGCCAGCTGAGCCGCGCGACACCTGCCTGCTCATCTGCTTGATAATCGCCAGCTGAGCCGCGCGACACCTGCCTGCTCATCTGCTTGATAATCGCCAGCTGAGCGCGCGACACCTGCCTGCTCATCTGCTTGATAATCGCCAGCTGAGCCGCGCGACACCTGCCTGCTCATCTGCTTGATAATCGCCAGCTGAGCCGCGCGACACCTGCCTGCTCATCTGCTTGATAATCGCCAGCTGAGCCGCGCGACACCTGCCTGCTCATCTGCTTGATAATCGCCAGCTGAGCCGCGCGACACCTGCCTGCTCATCTGCTTGATAATCGCCAGCTGAGCCGCGACACCTGCCTGCTCATCTGCTTGATAATCGCCAGCTGAGCCGCGCGACACCTGCCTGCTCATCTGCTTGATAATCGCCAGCTGAGCCGCGCGACACCTGCCTGCTCATCTGCTTGATAATCGCCAGCTGAGCCGCGTGACACCTGCCTGCTCATCTGCTTGATAATCGCCAGCTGAGCCGCGCGACACCTGCCTGCTCATCTGCTTGATAATCGCCAGCTGAGCCGCGCGACACCTGCCTGCTCATCTGCTTGATAATCGCCAGCTGAGCCCGCGACACCTGCCTGCTCATCTGCTTGATAATCGCCAGCTGAGCCGCGCGACACCTGCCTGCTCATCTGCTTGATAATCGCCAGCTGAGCCGCGCGACACCTGCCTGCTCATCTGCTTGATAAATCGCCAGCTGAGCCGCGCGACACCTGCCTGCTCATCTGCTTGATAATCGCCAGCTGAGCGCCGCGACACCTGCCTGCTCATCTGCTTGATAATCGCCAGCTGAGCCGCGCGCGACACCTGCCTGCTCATCTGCTTGATAATCGCCAGCTGAGCCGCGCGACACCTGCCTGCTCATCTGCTCATCTTGATAATCGCCAGCTGAGCCGCGCGACACCTGCCTGCTCATCTGCTTGATAATCGCCAGCTGAGCCAGCGCGTGACACCTGCCTGCTCATCTGCTTGATAATCGCCAGCTGAGCCGCGCGACACCTGCCTGCTCATCTGCTTGATAATCGCCAGCTGAGCCGCGCGACACCTGCCTGCTCATCTGCTTGATAATCGCCAGCTGAGCCGCGTGACACCTGCCTGCTCATCTGCTTGATAATCGCCAGCTGAGCCGCGCGACACCTGCCTGCTCATCTGCTTGATAATCGCCAGCTGAGCCGCGCGACACCTGCCTGCTCATCTGCTTGATAATCGCCAGCTGAGCCGCGCGACACCTGCCTGCTCATCTGCTTGATAATCGCCAGCTGAGCCGCGCGACACCTGCCTGCTCATCTGCTTGATAATCGCCAGCTGAGCCCGCGACACCTGCCTGCTCATCTGCTTGATAATCGCCAGCTGAGCCGCGCGACACCTGCCTGCTCATCTGCTTGATAATCGCCAGCTGAGCCGCGCGACACCTGCCTGCTCATCTGCTTGATAATCGCCAGCTGAGCCTGCTCGCGCCACACCTGCCTGCTCATCTGCTTGATGATAATCGCCAGCTGAGCCGCGTGACACCTGCCTGCTCATCTGCTTGCTTGATAATCGCCAGCTGAGCCGCGTGACACCTGCCTGCTCATCTGCTTGATAATCGCCAGCTGAGCCGCGCGACACCTGCCTGCTCATCTGCTTGATAATCGCCAGCTGAGCGCGCGACACCTGCCTGCTCATCTGCTTGATAATCGCCAGCTGAGCCGCGCGACACCTGCCTGCTCATCTGCTTGATAATCGCCAGCTGAGCCGCGCGACACCTGCCTGCTCATCTGCTTGATAATCGCCAGCTGAGCCGCGCGACACCTGCCTGCTCATCTGCTTGATAATCGCCAGCTGAGCCGCGCGACACCTGCCCTGCTCATCTGCTTGATAATCGCCAGCTGAGCCGCGCGACACCTGCCTGCTCATCTGCTTGATAATCGCCAGCTGAGCGCGCGACACCTGCCTGCTCATCTGCTTGATAATCGCCAGCTGAGCCGCGCGACACCTGCCTGCTCATCTGCTTGATAATCGCCAGCTGAGCCGCGCGACACCTGCCTGCTCATCTGCTTGATAATCGCCAGCTGAGCCGCTCGACACCTGCCTGCTCATCTGCTTGATAATCGCCAGCTGAGCCGCGTGACACCTGCCTGCTCATCTGCTTGATAATCGCCAGCTGAGCCCGCGACACGACACCTGCCTGCTCATCTGCTTGATAATCGCCAGCTGAGCCGCCGCGACACCTGCCTGCTCATCTGCTTGATAATCGCCAGCTGAGCCGCGCGACACCTGCCTGCTCATCTGCTTGATAATCGCCAGCTGAGCCGCGCGACACCTGCCTGCTCATCTGCTTGATAATCGCCAGCTGAGCCGCCGCGACACCTGCCTGCTCATCTGCCTGATAATCGCCAGCTGAGCCGCGCGACACCTGCCTGCTCATCTGCTTCATAATCTCCAGCTGACCCCCGCGACACCTGCCTGCTCATCTGCTTGATAATCGCCAGCTGAGCCGCGTGACACCTGCCTGCTCATCTGCTTGATAATCGCCAGCTGAGCCGCGCGACACCTGCCTGCTCATCTGCTTGATAATCGCCAGCTGAGCCGCGCGACACCTGCCTGCTCATCTGCTTGATAATCGCCAGCTGAGCGCGCGACACCTGCCTGCTCATCTGCTTGATAATCGCCAGCTGAGCCGCGCGACACCTGCCTGCTCATCTGCTTGATAATCGCCAGCTGAGCCGCGACACCTGCCTGCTCATCTGCTTGATAATCGCCAGCTGAGCCGCGCGACACCTGCCTGCTCATCTGCTTGATAATCGCCAGCTGAGCCGCGCGACACCTGCCTGCTCATCTGCTTGATAATCGCCAGCTGAGCCGCGCGACACCTGCCTGCTCATCTGCTTGATTGTCTCCAGCTGAGCCGCGCGAGACCTGCCTGCTCATCTGCTTGATAATCGCCAGCTGAGCCGCGCGACACCTGCCTGCTCATCTGCTTGATAATCGCCAGCTGAGCCGCGCGACACCTGCCTGCTCATCTGCTTGATAATCGCCAGCTGAGCCGCGCGACACCTCTGCCTGCTCATCTGCTTGATTGTCGCCAGCTGAGCTGAGCCGCGCGACACCTGCCTGCTCATCTGCTTGATAATCGCCAGCTGAGCCGCGCGACACCTGCCTGCTCATCTCATCTTGATAATCGCCAGCTGAGCCGCGCGACACCTGCCTGCTCATCTGCTTGATAATCGCCAGCTGAGCCGCGTGACACCTGCCTGCTCATCTGCTTGATAATCGCCAGCTGAGCCCGCGACACCTGCCTGCTCATCTGCTTGATAATCGCCAGCTGAGCCGCGCGACACCTGCCTGCTCATCTGCTTTGATAATCGCCAGCTGAGCCGCGTGACACCTGCCTGCTCATCTGCTTGATAATCGCCAGCTGAGCCCGCGCGACACCTGCCTGTTCATCTGCTTGATAATCGCCAGCTGAGCCGCGTGACACCTGCCTGCTCATCTGCTTGATAATCGCCAGCTGAGCCGCTTTGACACCTGCCTGCTCATCTGCTTGATAATCGCCAGCTGAGCCGCGCGACACCTGCCTGCTCATCTGCTTGATAATCTCCCAGCTGAGCCGCGCGACACCTGCCTGCTCATCTGCTTGATATACGCCAGCTGAGCCGCGCGACACCTGCCTGCTCATCTGCTTGATAATCGCCAGCTGAGCTGCGACACCTGCCTGCTCATCTGCTTGATAATCGCCAGCTGAGCCGCGCGACACCTGCCTGCTCATCTGCTTGATAATCGCCAGCGCCAGCTGAGCGCCGCGTGACACCTGCCTGCTCATCTGCTTGATAATCGCCAGCTGAGCCGCGCGACACCTGCCTGCTCATCTGCTTGATAATCGCCAGCTGAGCCGCGCGACACCTGCCTGCTCATCTGCTTGACTGTGGCCAGCTGAGCCGCGTGACACCTGCCTGCTCATCTGCTTGATAATCGCCAGCTGAGCGCGCGACACCTGCCTGCTCATCTGCTTGATAATCGACAGCTGAGCCGCGCGACACCTGCCTGCTCATCTGCTTGATAATCGCCAGCTGAGCCGCGCGACACCTGCCTGCTCATCTGCTTGATAATCGCCAGCTGAGCCGCGCGACACCTGCCTGCTCATCTGCTTGATAATCGCCAGCTGAGCCGCGCGACACCTGCCTGCTCATCTATTTGATAATCGCCAGCTGAGCCGCGCGACACCTGCCTGCTCATCTGCTTGATAATCGCCAGCTGAGCCGCGCGACACCTGCCTGCTCATCTGCTTGATAATCGCCAGCTGAGCCGCGCGACACCTGCCTGCTCATCTGCTTGATAATCGCCAGCTGAGCCGCGCGACACCTGCCTGCTCATCTGCTTGATAATCGCCAGCTGAGCGCGTGACACCTGCCTGCTCATCTGCTTGATAATCGCCAGCTGAGCCGCGCGACACACCTGCCTGCTCATCTGCTTGATAATCGCCAGCTGAGCCGCGCGACACCTGCCTGCTCATCTGCTTGATTGTCGCCAGCTGAGCCGCGCGACACCTGCCTGCTCATCTGCTTGATAATCGCCAGCTGAGCCGCGCGACACCTGCCTGCTCATCTGCTTGATAATCGCCAGCTGAGCCCGCGACACCTGCCTGCTCATCTGCTTGATAATCGCCAGCTGAGCCGCGCGACACCTGCCTGCTCATCTGCTTGATAATCGCCAGCTGAGCCCCGCGACACCTGCCTGCTCATCTGCTTGATAATCGCCAGCTGAGCCCGCGACACCTGCCTGCTCATCTGCTTGATAATCGCCAGCTGAGCCGCGCGACACCTGCCTGCTCATCTTTTTGATAATCGCCAGCTGAGCCGCGTGACACCTGCCTGCTCATCTGCTTGATAATCGCCAGCTGAGCCGCGCGACACCTGCCTGCTCATCTGCTTGATAATCGCCAGCTGAGCCCGCGACACCTGCCTGCTCATCTGCTTGATAATCGCCAGCTGAGCCGCGTGACACCTGCCTGCTCATCTGCTTGATAATCGCCAGCTGAGCCGCGCGACACCTGCCTGCTCATCTGCTTGATAATCGCCAGCTGAGCCGCGACACCTGCCTGCTCATCTGCTTGATAATCGCCAGCTGAGCCGCGCGACACCTGCCTGCTCATCTGCTTGATAATCGCCAGCTGAGCCGCGCGACACCTGCCTGCTCATCTGCTTGATAATCGCCAGCTGAGCCGCGCGACACCTGCCTGCTCATCTGCTTGATTGTCGCCAGCTGAGCCGCGTGACACCTGCCTGCTCATCTGCTTGATAATCGCCAGCTGAGCCGCGCGACACCTGCCTGCTCATCTGCTTGATAATCGCCAGCTGAGCCGCGCGACACCTGCCTGCTCATCTGCTTGATAATCGCCAGCTGAGCCGCGCGACACCTGCCTGCTCATCTGCTTGATAATCGCCAGCTGAGCCGCGTGACACCTGCCTGCTCATCTGCTTGATAATCGCCAGCTGAGCCGCGCGACACCTGCCTGCTCATCTGCTTGATAATCGCCAGCTGAGCCCCGCGACACCTGCCTGCTCATCTGCTTGATAATCGACAGCTGAGCCGCGCGACACCTGCCTGCTCATCTGCTTGATAATCGCCAGCTGAGCCGCGTGACACCTGCCTGCTCATCTGCTTGATAATCGCCAGCTGAGAGGCGCGCGACACCTGCCTGTTCATCTGCTTGATAATCACCAGCTGAGCCGCGCGACACCTGCCTGCTCATCTGCTTGATAATCGCCAGCTGAGCCCGCGACACCTGCCTGCTCATCTGCTTGATAATCGCCAGCTGAGCCCGCGTGACACCTGCCTGCTCATCTGCTTGATAATCGACAGCTGAGCCGTGGGACACCTGCCTGCTCATCTGCTTGATAATCGCCAGCTGAGCCGCGCGACACCTGCCTGCTCATCTGCTTGATTGTCGCCAGCTGAGCCCGCGACACCTGCCTGCTCATCTGTTTGATAATCGCCAGCTGAGCCGCGCGACACCTGCCTGCTCATCTGCTTGATAATCGCCAGCTGAGCCGCTCGACACCTGCCTGCTCATCTGCTTGATAATCGCCAGCTGAGCCGCGACACCTGCCTGCTCATCTGCTTGATAATCGCCAGCTGAGCCGCGATGACACCTGCCTGCTCATCTGCTTGATAATCGCCAGCTGAGCCGCGCGACACCTGCCTGCTCATCTGCTTGATAATCGCCAGCTGAGCCGCGCGACACCTGCCTGCTCATCTGCTTGATAATCGCCAGCTGAGCCGCGCGACACCTGCCTGCTCATCTGCTTGATAATCGCCAGCTGAGCCCGCGCGACACCTGCCTGCTCATCTGCTTGATAATCGCCAGCTGAGCCGCGCGACACCTGCCTGCTCATCTGCTTGATAATCGCCAGCTGAGCCGCGCGACACCTGCCTGCTCATCTGCTTGATAATCGCCAGCTGAGCCCGTGCGACACCTGCCTGCTCATCTGCTTGATAATCGCCAGCTGAGCCGCGCGACACCTGCCTGCTCATCTGCTTGATAATCGCCAGCTGAGCGCGTGACACCTGCCTGCTCATCTGCCTGCTCATCTGCTTGATACCTGCCTGCTCATCTGTTTGATAATCGCCAGCTGAGCCGCGACACCTGCCTGCTCATCTGCTTGATAATCGCCAGCTGAGCCGCGCGACACCTGCCTGCTCATCTGCTTGATAATCGCCAGCTGAGCCGCGCGACACCTGCCTGCTCATCTGCTTGATTGTCTCCAGCTGAGCCACGCGACACCTGCCTGCTCATCTGCTTGATAATCGCCAGCTGAGCCGCGACACCTGCCTGCTCTTCTGCTTGATAATCGCCAGCTGAGCCGCGCGACACCTGCCTGCTCATCTGCTTGATAATCGCCAGCTGAGCCGCGTGACACCTGCCTGCTCATCTGCTTGATAATCGCCAGCTGAGCCGCGCGACACCTGCCTGCTCATCTGCTTGATAATCGCCAGCTGAGCCGCGCGACACCTGCCTGCTCATCTGCTTGATAATCGACAGCTGAGCCGCGCGACACCTGCCTGCTCATCTGCTTGATAATCGCCAGCTGAGCCGCGCGACACCTGCCTGCTCATCTGCTTGATAATCGCCAGCTGAGCTGCGCGACACCTGCCTGCTCATCTGCTTGATAATCGCCAGCTGAGCCCGCGACACCTGCCTGCTCATCTGCTTGATAATCGCCAGCTGAGCCGCGCGACACCTGCCTGCTCATCTGCTTGATAATCGCCAGCTGAGCCGCGTGACACCTGCCTGCTCATCTGCTTGATAATCGCCAGCTGAGCCGCGCGACACCTGCCTGCTCATCTGCTTGATAATCGCCAGCTGAGCCGGCGCGACACCTGCCTGCTCATCTGCTTGATAATCGCCAGCTGAGCGCGCGACACCTGCCTGCTCATCTGCTTGATAATCGCCAGCTGAGCCCCGCGACACCTGCCTGCTCATCTGCTTGATAATCGCCAGCTGAGCCGCGCGACACCTGCCTGCTCATCTGCTTGATAATCGCCAGCTGAGCCGCGCGACACCTGCCTGCTCATCTGCTTGATAATCGCCAGCTGAGCCGCGCGACACCTGCCTGCTCATCTGATTGATAATCGCCAGCTGAGCCGCGCGACACCTGCCTGCTCATCATCTTGATAATCGCCAGCTGAGCGCGCGACACCTGCCTGCTCATCTGCTTGATAATCGCCAGCTGAGGCGCGACACCTGCCTGCTCATCTGCTTGATAATCGCCAGCTGAGCCCGCGACACCTGCCTGCTCATCTGCTTGATAATCGCCAGCTGAGCCGCGCGACACCTGCCTGCTCATCTGCTTGATAATCGCCAGCTGAGCCGCGCGACACCTGCCTGCTCTTCTGCTTGACTGTGGCCAGCTGAGCCGCGTGACACCTGCCTGCTCATCTGCTTGATAATCGCCAGCTGAGCTGCGCGACACCTGCCTGCTCATCTGCTTGATAATCGCCAGCTGAGCCGCGCGACACCTGCCTGTTCTTCTGCTTGACTGTGGC
>NW_027219135.1:0-9247 GCF_027580195.1 Bos mutus
TCACCTGGCGATTATCAAGCAGATGAGCGGACAGGTGTTGCGGGGCTCAGCTGGCGATTATCAAGCAGATGAACGGGAAGATGCCACGCGGCTCAGCTGGCTATTATAAACCAGATGAGCGGGCAGGTGTCGGGAGGCTAAACTGGCGACTATCAAGCAGATGAGCGGGCAGGTGTCGCGAGGCTCAACTGGCGATTATCAAGCAGATGAGCGGGCAGGTGTTGCGCGGCTCACCTGGCGATTATCAAGCAGATGAGCGGACAGGTGTTGCGGGGCTCAGATGGCGATTATGAAACAGATGAGCGGGCAGGTGTCGCGGGGCTCAGCTGTCGATTATCAGGCAGAGGAGCGGGCAGGTTTCGCGGGGCTCAGCTGGCGATTATCAGGCAGATGAGCGGGCAGGTGTCGCGCGGCTCAGCTGGCGATTATCAAGCAGATGAGCGGGCAGGTGTCGTGCGGCTCACCTGGCGATTATCAGGCAGATGAGCGGGCAGGTGTCCCGAAGCTCAGCTGTTGATTATCAAGCCAAAGAGCGGGCAGGTGTTGCGCGGCTCAGCTGGCGATTATCAAGCAGATGAGCGGGAAGGTGTCGCGCGGCTCAGCTGGCGATTATCAGGCAGAGAGCGGGCAGGTGTCGCGGCGGCTCGCTGGCGATTATCAAGCAGATGAACGGGCAGGTGTCGCGCGGCTCAGCTGGCGATTATCAAGCAGATGAGCGGGCAGGTGTCACTCGGCTCAGCTGGCGATTATCAAGCAGATGAGCGGGCAGGTGTCGCGAGGCTCAGCTGGCGATTATCAAGCAGATGAGCGGGCAGGTGTCACGGGCTCAGCTGGCGATTATCAAGCAGATGAGCGGGCAGGTGTCGCGAGGCTCAGCTGGCGATTATCAAGCAGATGAGCGGCAGGTGTCGCGTGGCTCAGCTGGCGATTATCAAGCAGATGAGCGGGCAGGTGTCGTCGCCAGCTCAGCTGGCGATTATCAAGCAGATGAGCGGGCAGGTGTCGCGAGGCTCAGCTGGCGATTATCAAGCAGATGAGCGGGCAGGTGTCGTCGAGGCTCAGCTGGCGATTATCAAGCAGATGAGCGGGCAGGTGTCGCGCGGCTCAGCTGGCGATTATCAAGCAGATGAGCGGGCAGGTGTCGCGAGGCTCAGCTGGCGATTATCAAGCAGATGAGCGGGCAGGTGTCGCGAGGCTCAGCTGGCGATTATCAAGCAGATGAGCGGGCAGGTGTCGGGAGGCTCAGCTGGCGATTATCAAGCAGATGAGCGGGCAGGTGTCGGGCGGCTCAGCTGGCGATTATCAAGCAGATGAGCGGGCAGGTGTCGGGCGGATCAGCTGGCGATTATCAAGCAGATGAGCGGGCAGGTGTCGCGCGGCTCCGCTGGCGATTATCAAGCAGATGAGCGGGCAGGTGTCGCGCGGCTCAGCTGGCGATTATCAAGCAGATGAGCGGGCAGGGTGTCGCGGCTCAGCTGGCGATTATCAGGCAGATGAGCGGGCAGGGTGCCGAGCGGCTCAGCTGGCGATTATCAAGCAGATGAGCAGGCAGGTGTCGCGCGGCTCAGCTGGCGATTATCAAGCAGATGACGGGCAGGTGTCGCGCGGCTCAGCTGGCGATTATCAAGCAGATGAGCGGGCAGGTGTTGTGGCGGCTCAGCTGGCGATTATCAAGCATGAGCGGGCAGGTGTCGCGCGGCTCCGCTGGCGATTATCAAGCAGATGGCGGGCAGGTGTCGCGTGGCTCAGCTGGCGATTATCAAGCAGATGATCAGGCAGGTGTCGTCTGTGGCTCAGCTGGCGATTATCAAGCTGATGTACAGGCAGGTGTCGCGGCTCAGCTGGCGATTATCAAGCAGATGAGCGGGCAGGTGTCGCGGCTCAGCTTGGCGATTATCAGGCAGATGAGCGGGCAGGTGTCGCGTGGCTCAGCTGGCGATTATCAAGCAGATGAGCGGGCAGGTGTCGCGTGGCTCAGCTGGTGATTATCAAGCAGATGAGCGGGCAGGTGTCGCGCGGCTCAGCTGGCGATTATCAGGCAGATGATCAGGCAGGTGTCGTGTGGCTCAGCTGGCGATTATCAGGCAGATGAGCGGGCAGGTGTCGCGGGGCTCAGCTGGCGATTATCAGGCAGAGGAGCTGGCAGGTGTCGTGTGGCTCAGCTGGCGATTATCAGGCAGATGAGCGGGCAGGTGTCGCGCGGCTCAGCTGGCGATTATCAAGCAGATGCGCGGGCAGATGTCGCGCGGCTCAGCTGGCGATATCAAGCAGATGAGCGGGCAGGTGTCGCGCGGCTCTGCTGGCTTTTATCAAGCAGATGTGCGGGCAGGTGTCACGCGGCTCAGCTGGCGATTATCAAGCAGATGAGGGGGCAGGTGTCGCGCCGCTCAGCTGGCGATGATCAAGCAGATGAGCAAGCAGGTGTCCCGAGGCTCAGCTGGTGATTATCAAGCAGATGAGGGGGCAGGTGTCACGGGGCTCAGCTGGCGATGATCAAGCAGATGAGCAGGCAGGTGTCGCGCCGCTCAGCTGGCGATGATCAAGCAGATGAGCGGGCAGGTGTCGCGAGGCTCAGCTGGTGATTATCAAGCAGATGAGGGGGCAGGTGTCGCGTGGCTCAGCTGCTGATTATCAAGCAGATGAGAGGGCAGGTGTCGTGTGGCTCAGCTGGCGATTATCAAGCAGATGAGCAGGCAGGTGTCGCTGGGCTCAGCTGGCGATTATCAAGCAGATGAGCGGGCAGGTGTCGGGCGGCTCAGCTGGCGATTATCAAGCAGATGAGCGGGCAGGTATCGTGAGGCTCAGCTGGCGATTATCAAGCAGATGAGCGGGCAGGTGTCGTGAGGCTCAGCTGGCGATTATCAAGCAGATGAGCGGGCAGGTGTCGTGTGGCTCAGCTGGCGATTATCAAGCAGATGAGCAGGCAGGTGTCGCTGGGCTCAGCTTGCGATTATCAAGCAGATGAGCGGTCAGGTGTCGTGAGGCTCAGCTGGCGATTATCAAGCAGATGAGCGGGCAGGTGTCGTGGCTCAGCTGCTGATTATCAAGCAGATGAGCGGGCAGGTGTCGTGTGGCTCAGCTGGCGATTATCAAGCAGATGAGCAGGCAGGTGTCGCTGGGCTCAGCTTGCGATTATCAAGCAGATGAGCGGTCAGGTGTCGCGCGGCTGACTTGGCGATTATCAAGCAGATAAGCGGGCAGGTATCGTGAGGCTCAGCTGGCGATATCAAGCAGATGAGCGGGAAGGGGTCGCGAGGCTCACCTGGTGATTATCGAGCATAGGAGCGGGCAGGTGTCGCGAGGCTCAGCTGGCGATTATCAAGCAGATGAGCGGGCATGTGTCCCGCAGCTCAGCTGATGATTATCAAGCCGAAAAGCGGGCAGGTGTTGCGCCGCTCAGCTGGCGATTATCAAGAAGATGAGCGGGCAGGTGCCGCGCGGCTCAGCTGGCGATTATCAAGCAGATGAACAAGCAGGTGCCACGCGGCTCAGCTGGCGATATCAAGCAGATGAGCGGGCAGGTGTCGCGAGGCTCAGCTGGCGATTATCAAGCAGATGAGCGGGCAGGTGTTGCGAGGCTCAGCTGGCGATTATCAAGCCGATGAGTGGGAAGGTATTGTGTGGCTCAGCTGGCGATTATCAGGCAGATGAGCGGGCTGGTGTCGCTTGGCTCAGCTGGCGATTATCAGGCAGATGAGCGGGCAGATGACGTGTGGCTCAGCTGGCGATTATCTAGCAGATGAGCGGGCAGGTGTTGTGTGGCTCAGCTGGCGATTATCAAGCAGATGAGCGGGCAGGTTTCGGGCTCAGCTGGCGATTATCAAGCAGATGGCGGGCAGGTGTCGCGCGGCTCAGCTGGCGATTATCAAGCAGATGGCGGGCAGGGGTCGAGCGGCTCAGCTGGCGATTATCAAGCAGATGGCGGGCAGGTGTCCGCGGGCTCAGCTGGCGATTATCAAGCAGATGGCGGGCAGGTGTCGCTTGGCTCAGCTGGCGATTATCAGGCAGATGGCGGGCAGGTGTCCGTGTTGTGGCTCAGCTGGCGATTATCAAGCAGATGAGCGGGCAGGTGTCGCGCGGCTCAGCTGGCGATTATCAGGCAGATGAGCGGGCAGGTGTCGCGCGGCTCAGCTGGCGATTATCAAGCAGATGGCGGGCAGGTGTCGCGGCTCAGCTGGCGATTATCAAGCAGATGGCGGGCAGGTGTCCCGCGGGCTCAGCTGGCGATTATCAAGCAGATGGCGGGCAGGTGTCGCGAGGCTCAGCTGGCGATTATCAAGCAGATGAGCGGGCAGGTGTCCCGGGCTCAGCTGGCGATTATCAAGCAGATGAGCGGGCAGGTGTCACGTGGCTCAGCTGGCGATTATCAAGCAGATGAGGCGGGCAGGTGTCGTTTGGCTCAGCTGGCGATTATCAAGATGAGCGGGCAGGTGTCGCGCGGCTCAGCTGGCGATTATCAGGCAGATGAGCAGGCAGGTGTCGCGCGGCTCAGCTGGCGATTATCAGGCAGATGAGCGGGCAGGTGTCCCGTGGCTCAGCTGGCGATTATCAAGGCAGATGAGCGGGCAGGTGTCGCGGGGCTCAGCTGGCGATTATCAAGCAGATGAGCGGGCAGGTGTGTGCGGCTCAGCTGGCGATTATCAAGCAGATGGCGGGCAGGTCCGCGGCTCAGCTGGCGATTATCAAGCAGATGGCGGGCAGGTGTCGCGCAGCTCAGCTGGCGATTATCAAGCAGATGAGCGGGCAGGTGTCCCGCGGCTCAGCTGGCGATTATCAAGCAGATGGCGGGCAGGTGTCCGCGGCTCAGCTGGCGATTATCAAGCAGATGGCGGGCAGGTGTGCGAGGCTCAGCTGGCGATTATCAAGCAGATGGCGGGCAGGTGTCCCGGGGCTCAGCTGGCGATTATCAAGCAGATGGCGGGCAGGTGTCCGGGGCTCAGCTGGCGATTATCAAGCAGATGAGCGGGCAGGTGTGGCGGCTCAGCTGGCGATTATCAGGCAGATGAGCGGGCAGGTGTCAGCGGGGCTCAGCTGGCGATTATCAAGCAGATGAGCGCTCAGGTGTTCTGCGGCTCAGCTGGCGATTATCAAGCAGATAAGCGGGCAGGTGTCGTGCAGCTCACCTGGCGATTATCAGGCAGATGAGCGGGCAGGTTTCGCGAGGCTCAGCTGGCGATTATCAGGCAGATGAGCGGGCAGGTGTCGCGCGGCTCAGCTGGCGATTATCAGGCAGATGAGCGGGCAGGTGTCGCGCGGCTCAGCTGGCGATTATCAAGCAGATGAGCGCGCAGGGGTCCCGCAGCTCAGCTGATGATTATCAAGCCGAAGAGCGGGCAGGTGTTGCGCGGCTCAGCTGGCGATTATCAAGCCGATGAGCGGGAAGGTGTCGCGTGGCTCAGCTGGCGATTATCAGGCAGAGGAGCGGGCAGGTGTCGCGCCGCTCAGCTGGCGATTATCAAGCAGATGAGCGGGAAGGTGTCGCGTGGCTCAGCTGGCGATTATCAAGCAGATGAGCGTGCAGGTGTCCGCGAGGCTCGATTATGGCGATTATCAAGCAGATGCTCAGCTGGCGCAAGCAGATGGCGGCGAGGCTCAGCTGGCGATTATCAAGCAGATGGCGGGCAGGTGTCGCCAGGCTCAGCTGGCGATTATCAAGCAGATAGCGGGCATGTGTCCCGCAGCTCAGCTGATGATTATCAAGCGGAAAAGCGGGCAGGTGTTGCGCCGCTCAGCTGGCGATTATCAAGAAGATGAGCGGGCAGGTGCCGCGCGGCTCAGCTGGCGATTATCAAGCAGATGAGCAAGCAGGTGCCACGCAGCTCAGTTGGCGATATCAAGCAGATGAGCGGGCAGGTGTCGCGAGGCTCAGCTGGTGATTATCAAGCCGATGAGCGGGAAGGTATTGTGTGGCTCAGCTGGCGATTATCAAGCAGATGAGCGGTCAGGTTTCTCGGGGCTCAGCTGGCGATTATCAAGCAGATGAGGGGTCAGGTGTCGCGGGGCTCAGCTGGCGATTATCAAGCAGATGAGCGGGCAGGTGTTGTATGGCTCAGCTGGCGATTATCGAGCAGATGAGCGGGCAGGTTTCTCGGAGCTCAGCTGGCGATTATCAAGCAGATGAGCGGGCAAGTGTCGCGCGGCTCAGCTGGCGATTATCAAGCAGATGGCGGGCAGGGGTCGAGGCTCAGCTGGTGATTATCTAGCAGAGGAGCGGGCAGGTGTTGCGAGGCTCAGCTGGCGATTATCAGGCAGATGGCGGGCAGGTGTCGCGGCGGCTCAGCTGGCGATTATCAGGCAGATGAGCGGGCAGATGTCGTGTGGCTCAGCTGGCGATTATCAAGCAGATGGCGGGCAGGTGTTGTGTGGCTCAGCTGGCGATTATCAAGCAGATGAGCGGGCAGATGTCGCGCGGCTCAGCTGACGATTATCAAGCAGATGGCGGGCAGGTGTCGCCGCGGCTCAGTTGGCGATTATCAAGAAGATGGCGGGCAGGTGTCGCGCGGCTCAGTTGGCCATTATCAAGCAGATGGCGGGCAGGTGTCGCGAGGCTCAGCTGGCGATTATCAGGCAGATGGCGGGCAGGTGTCCCGGGCTAAGCTGGTGATTATAAAGCAGATGGCGGGCAGGTGTCCCGGGCTCAGTTGGCGATTATCAATCAGATGGCGGGCTGATGTCACGTGGCTCAGCTGGCGATTATCAAGCAGATGAGAGGACAGGTATCGTGTGGCTCAGCTGGCGATTATCAAGCAGAATGGCGGGCAGGTGTCGTTTGGCTCAGCTGGCGATTATCAAGCAGATGATCGGGCATGTGTCGGGCTCAGCTGGCGATTATCAAGCAGATGAGAGGACAGGTGTGCGGGCTCAGCTGGCGATTATCAAGCAGATGTGAGCGGGCAGGTGTTCTGGCGGCTCAGCTGGCGATTATCAAGCAGATGGCGGGCAGGTGTTCGTGCAGCTCACCTGGCGATTATCAAGCAGATGAGCGGGCAGGTGTAAGCGGGGCTCAGCTGGCGATTATCAGGCAGATGGCGGGCAGGTGTCGCGGCGGCTCAGCTGGCGATTATCAGGCAGATGGCGGGCAGGTGTCCCGCAGCTCAGCTGGCGATTATCAAGCAGATGGCGGGCAGGTGTTGCGGCTCACCTGGCGATTATCAAGCAGATGAGTGGGGAAGGTGTCGCCGGCTCAGCTGGCGATTATCAGGCAGATGGCGGGCAGGTGTCGCGCGGCTCAGCTGGCGATTATCAGGCAGATGGCGGGCAGGTGTCGCGTGGCTCAGCTGGCGATTATCAGGCAGATGGCGGGCAGGTGTCGCCCGGCTCAGCTGGCGATTATCAGGCAGATGGCGGGCAGGTGTCGCGAGGCTCAGCTGGTGATTATCAGGCAGATGGCGGGCAGGTGTCGCAGCGGCTCAGCTGGCGATTATCAAGCAGATGGCGGGCAGGTGCCCGCGCGGCTCAGCTGGCGATTATCAAGCAGATGGCGGGCAGGTGTCGCGCCGCTCAGCTGGCGATTATCAAGCAGATGAGCGGGCAGGTGTCCTTGCGGCTCAGCTGGCGATTATCAAGCAGATGGCGGGCAGGTGTCGCGTGGCTCAGCTGGCGATTATCAGGCAGATGGCGGGCACGTGTCCCGCGTGGCTCAGCTGGCGATTATCAAGCAGATGGCGGGCAGGTGTCGCTAGCGGCTCAGCTGGCGATTATCAAGCAGATGGCGGGCAGGTGCCGTGGCGGCTCAGCTGGCGATTATCAAGCAGATGAGCGGGCAGGTATCCGCGCGGCTCAGCTGGCGATATCAAGCAGATGGCGGGCAGGTGTCGCGCGGCTCAGCTGGCGATTATCAAGCAGATGAGCGGGCAGGTGTCGCGAGGCTCAGCTGGCGATTATCAAGCAGAATGCGGGGAAGGTTTCTCGGAGGCTCAGCTGGCGATTATCAAAGCAGATGGCGGGCAGGTTTCTCACCGGGCTCAGCTGGCGATTATCAAGCAGATGGCGGGCGGTGTCAGTGGCTCAGCTGGTGATTATCAAGCAGAAAGCGGGCAGGTGTCGCGATGCTCAGCTGGCGATTATCAGGCAGATGGCGGGCAGGTGTCGCGGCGGCTCAGCTGGCGATTATCAGGCAGATGAGTGGGCAGGTGTCTCGTGGCTCAGCTGGCGATTATCAACCAGATGGCGGGCAGGTGTTGCGAGCTCAGCTGGTGATTATCAAGCAGATGGCGGGCAGGTGTCAGAAAGCAGCGGCTCAGCTGGCGATATCAAGCAGATGGCGGCGGGCAGGTGTCGCGGCTCAGTTGGCCATTATCAAGCAGATGGCGGGCAGGTGTCCCGTGGCTCAGCTGGCGATTATCAAGCAGATGGCGGGCAGGTGTTGGCGGCTCAGCTGGCGTTATCAAGCAGATGGTGGGCAGGTGTCGCGCGGCTCAGCTGGCGATTATCAAGCAGATGGCGGGCAGGTGTCGCTGGCTCAGCTGGCGATATCAAGCAGATGGCGGGCAGGTGTCGGGCTGCTCAGCTGGCTTTTATCAAGCAGATGGCGGGCAGGTGTCAGGCGGATCAGCTGGCGATTATCAAGCAGATGGCGGGCAGGTGTCGCGCGGCTCAGCTGGCGTTATCAAGCAGATGGCAGGCAGGTGTCGCGCGGCTCTGCTGGCGATTATCAAGCAGATGGCGGGCGGGTGTCATGTGGCTCAGCTGGCGATTATCAGGCAGATGGCGGGCAGGTGTCGCCGGCTCGCTGGCGATTATCAGGCAGATGGCGGGCGGAAGTGACCAGCTCGGCTCAGCGAGCGATTATCAAGCAGATGTACGGGCAGGTGTCGCGGGGCTCGCTGGCGATTATCAGGCAGATGGCGGGCGGGTGTAGCGGCTCAGCTGGCGATTATCAAGCATATGAGCAGGCAGGTGTCGCGAGGCTCAGCTGGCGATTATCAGGCAGATGGCGGGCAGGTGTCGCGAGCTCAGCTGGCGATTATCAAACAGATGGCGGGCAGGTGTCGCGGCGTCTCAGCTGGCGATTATCAAGCAGATGAGCGGGCAGGTGTCGCGGGCTCCAGCTGGTCCTTCTGGCGATTATCAGGCAGATGGGCGGGCAGGTGTCGCGCCGGCTCAGCTGGCGATTATCAGGCAGATGAGCGGGCAGGTGTGCTGGCGGCTCAGCTGGCGATTATCAGGCTGAGCGGGCAGGTGCCGCGTGGCTCAGCTGGCGATTATCAGGCGAATGGAGCGGCAGGTGTCGCGGCTCGGCTGGCGA